>NC_028452.1:48598484-48899163 GCF_000263155.2 Setaria italica | reverse complement strand
TCAATACATGCCATGGAGATGAAGATCAAAACATGAATCAATTCTGTGATTGGATAGTCGATGGTTTGTTTAGTAGGTCATAGATGTGTATGAACTATGTTGTATGGACGATTTTTTCCGAGTGCATGAACATTTCTATGACTGTATCACAATTTTAATTATGTCACATGCGCAAACTGGTTGACACATACGGTAGAAATGCTAGAGCAGGGAAAACAGAAATTGTTCTTGGCGCCAGGGAGAAAACAGAAAGAATTGGTACCAGAAGAAAATGGAAAGCAGCCGCTACGGTGTTTTGGCGCCAGGGAGAAAGCAGGAAGCAGGGCAGCGGTGCTTTGGCGCCAGAAAAATTGGCGCCACGCTGCTAGGCGCTAGGGGCACGCCAGGTGGGTTGGGAAAGGGTAGAAGAGTTTTCTTTCACAACATTTAATGACTTTAGTTCATTTTAGTTGAAGGAACCAAACAGCTCCTTTAGTTCATGGATTAAACTTGGTGATAGATTGTATAATGCACGATGTATTCCTCAATAGCAACAGTTGTATACATATAGACCACATGGGGAGCCGGATACGGCAGGCCCATGGGCTGTGACACGCTTACAATCCAACACTCCCCCGCAGTCGGAACTGGGAGCACCGCGAACATTAAGACTGGACCTAAACTCAACAAAGACGGACGTCGGGAGCCCTTTGGTGAAGATGTCGGCATACTGTGAGGTAGTAGGGACATGTAGAACTCGAACTTCTCCAAGGGCCACGCGGTCACGAACAAAGTGTAGGTCAATCTCCACATGTTTGGTCCGCTGATGCTGAACGGGGTTGGTGGATAAATAAACGGCACTGACATTGTCACAATACACAACTGTAGCTCGTCGAAGAGGGCAATGGAGTTCAAGAAGAAGCTGTCGTAGCCAACACGCCTCGGCAACCCCATTGGCAACAGCGCGATACTCAGCCTCTGCACTAGATCTAGACACAGTTCCCTGACGCTTGGAGGACCATGAGACCAAATTATCACCCAAGAAAACGCCATAGCCAGAAGTGGATCGGCGAGTCTCAGGGCAACCAGCCCAATCGGCGTCGGAGTACACAGTGAGATCAGTAGGCGAGGTGCGATGTAGGTGAAATCCAAGCTCCAAAGTTCCCTGGATATAGCGCAGGATGCGCTTCATGGCAGCGAGATGAGGCTCTCTCGGATCATGCATATATAGACAAACTTGCTGAACAGCATAGGCAATATCAGGACGGGTGAATGTGAGATACTGAAGGGCACCAGCGATACTGCGATAATGTGAAGAATCAGCCACAGGAACACCATCAGCAGGTAGCTTTGCATGAGTATCAACAGGTGTACTGCAAGGCTTGCAGTCACGCATACCAGCACGGTCCAGAATATCCAGCATGTATTGCTTCTGAGAGAGGAACAACTCATCTGAGCGGCGATCAACAGAGACACCCAGAAAATGGTGGAGAGCACCCATGTCAGTCATAGAGAATTCCCGTTGCATAGCTGCGATGATGCGCTGAAGGAAACTCTGTGACGAAGCAGTAAGAACAATATCATCCACATAGAGAAGCAAGAAGGCTGTGTCAGCACCCCGCCGATATATGAAGAGGGAGGTGTCCGCTTTGGACTCAACAAACCCAAGGGAGGTGATGTGACTGGCAAAGCGACTATGCCATGCTCGGGGAGCCTGCTTCAATCCATATAATGACTTGTTCAATCGGCAAACAAAATCGGGCTTGGAAGGATCAACAAATCCGGGTGGCTGCTGGCAATACACAGTCTCTGTCAAAGTCCCATGGAGGAATGCATTCTTGACGTCCAGCTGATGAATGGGCCAAGAACGCGATAGAGCAAGTGTGAGCACAACGCGGATGGTAGCCGGTTTGACAACGGGACTGAAAGTCTCCTCGTAGTCAATACCAGGTCGTTGAGTGAAGCCTCTGAGAACCCATCTTGCCTTGTATCGAGCAAGAGAACCGTCAGCTAAAAATTTATGACGAAAAATCCATTTACCGGTGACGATGTTCACTCCAGAGGGACGAGGCACAAGGGTCCATGTGTTATTTGCCAGGAGGGCGTCGAACTCTGCTTGCATCGCGGCTCTCCAGTGAGGGTCGGCGAGCGCGGAACGAAAGCTCTTGGGAACGGCCGAGAGCGTCGTCGTGTGCAGGTTCAGACGATCAACTGGCTGGCGGAAACCAGACTTGCCCCGAGTCCTCATGCCGTGATCATTAACCACGGGCTCGATGAGTTGGGGCAGGGTAGAAGCCGTGCGGCCCCCCTCTACTGGCAGCTACCTGCGACGAGGTGTCAGCAGGGGCAGCAGAGGGTGTCGCTGTCGTAGTTGAAGGCGCTGGTGCAGCCGGTGGCGGGCTGGCTACAGCCGAGCCACCTCCAGGTGATGCTGCCGTAGGTACCTGGGCAGGTGGCAACGTGCCAGTGGCAGCCGTGGCTCCTCCACCTGCTGCCGAGGCTGCTCCAGCGGGCGCCAGCGAGCCGCCCGGGCTGGAGCCATGCTCAACAGCGAGCGGCGCACTGGCTGGTGGTGGTGAGCCAGGGGGGGTTGGCACACGAGGGGAGGTACCTGCAACCACAGAATGAGGCCCGATGGGCATAGTGGAAAAGTCATCCTCGCTCAAGAAGTCAAGAGTGGCTAGATCCGAAGGAGAGGTAGACATCGCTGAAAAGGGAAACATGGATTCATCGAACACTACATGCCGAGAGATGATAATTCGGTTGGAGTGTAAGTCGAGGCAGCGATATCCCTTGTGGTCGGATGAGTAGCCAAGGAAGACACAAAGTGATGAACGAGGAGCCAACTTATGTGGTGCGGTGGATGATAAATTGGGATAACAAGCACACCCAAAAACACGAAGATGTGAATAAGTGGGATGTGTGCCGTAGAGAGCATAGAATGGTGTCAGGCCATCAAGAGTCTTAGTGGGGTGACGATTTAGAAGATATGTGGCAGTGTGGAGGGAGTCAGCCCAGTAGACGGGTGGAAGACTAGCCTGAAATAAAAGCGAGCGCACAATGTTGTTAATGGTGCGAAGGGCGCGCTCGGCTTTACCATTCTGCTGGGAGGTGTAGGGGCACGACATACGAAAGAGGACACCATGGGAGAGGAAGAACGTGCGGGCCGAAGAGTTGTCAAACTCACGACCGTTGTCGCACTGGACGGCCTTCACGATGGTGCCAAACTGTGTACGAACATAGGCAAAGAAATTAGAGATAGTGGCAAATGTATCGGATTTGAGGCGAAGCGGAAATGTCCAAGCATAGTGAGAAAAATCATCAATAATTACGAGATAATATTTGTAACCAGACACGCTAGCAATAGGAGAGGTCCAAAGGTCACAATGTATTAAATCGAATTTATGAGTAGCACGAGAGCTAGATAAACTGAAAGGGAGGCGAACATGGCGCCCTAACTGGCAAGCATGACATATATGTTCATGTTTGGGTTTATTACAAGAAATAGCCTGGGTGCTAATAAGTTTGGACAATGCTTCTGAACCAAGGTGGCCGAGACGACGATGCCACAGGGTGGGTGTAGAGGTGGCTGCGAAGACTGGTGTTTTGCTGCTGGTGGACGGGAAGAATGGGTATAGATCCCCCGTGCTATTGCACCTGGCGATCACGCTCCGTGTTTGTAGATCCTTCACAGAGAGGCCAAATGGGTCAAACTCGATAGAGCAATTGTTATCAATGGTAAACCGACGAACAGAGATCAAGTTCTTAATAATGCTAGGGGACACTAAGACATTATTTAGAACAAGAGGGCGTTGTGGTGTAGAAAACGAGTATGAGCCAGTGGAGGTGATGGGCAGGAGAGCACCATTACCGACAATAATAGAGGAAGGATCGGACCAGGAGGGTGAGCGAGGAGACGAGAGAATACCAGAGTGGGCGGTCATATGAGAACCGGCACCAGAGTCAGCATACCACTCGGTGGGTGTCGACGGCGGCGTCAAGGTCATTGTGTTGAAGTTGTTGACGAGGGACGCTTGGTCGAAGGAGCCACCTGCCATGGGGTTCCATGCCGCGTACTGCGGCGTCGCGCCGGCCGAAGAGGAAGCCGAGGAGCCTGTCACCGGGCCATAGCTGAAGCCAGGGGGCGGTGGTGGGAGCTGGTAGTACCCTCCGTGGTACGGTGCCATGTGGAGGGCCGGTTGGGGCTGCTCGAACGGCATGTATGGGGGGCACTGCAGCTGCTGTCCAGGAAGGCCGCCGAAGCCGTGTGGCCAGAGCTGGAGAGTGCCGGACCAGGGGTTCTGTCCTGGCCGAACACCAGGCTGTCCAGCGCCGTTAGGGGCGCCCTGGCCGGCGCCCGCCTTGCCGCTGTTGGTCCCGCCGTTGCCGCCGCGTCCCCGGCGGCGGTTGCGGGAGTTGTTGGAGTTGCCCGTCCCACTGCCCGGGACACCGGAACCACCAGAACCAGTGCGTGGCGGCTGTGGTTTTGCCGCGAGCAGCGCCTGAGTCTCCGACGGCGGCGCGGGAGTGACGTCGTCGTGGACGTCGTTGACGTCGATCTCTTCGAGGAGCAGCAGGGTGCGTGCCTCGGCGAACGTGGGGAAGGGCGCGCGCATCTTCAGGTTGGACACCATGTGCCGGTACTTCCCATTGACGCCGCGTAGCAGGGTGAGGACAAGCTGCCTGTCGCCGATCGGATCACCGAACTCCTTGAGGGATGCCGCCATTGTTTCAAGGCGACGGCAATAATCGGTCACCGAGAGATCGCCTTGCCGGAAGGAACGGAACTCAGCCTCCAGCAGCAGTGCACGCGATTCGCGCTGGCCGAGGAACTCGTCTTCGAGGAACAGCCAGGTAGATCGGGCAGTGGGATCACGGATCAGCAGGGACTGTTGCAGATCGTTGGAGACGGTGCAGATGATCCAGGTGAGGACGCAGCTGTCCATGGTCGCCCATGCCGAGCGATCGGGGTAGGCGATGTCGGTGAGGACGTGCTCCTTCAGATTGTACTTGCCGAGCACAATCAAGAAGAGAGGCCGCCACCGACCGTAGTTGTTGGACGACTGGTCCAGCACCAGGGTGATCGCGCTCTTGATGTTGTGGAGTGCGATCGCCTGGGCGTGAAGGGTGGCGTTTGCCGCCTCCTTGGCGGTGAGGGCCTCTGCCTCCTCTTGCCGTTTCTTCTCGGCGGCAGCGGCGGCGGCGGCGGCGGCGTCGTCACCGGCCATTGGGGTTCCTGGCGATGGGGATCGGCGGCAGGAAGAGTAGGAGAGGGGCCTGGCGAGCGTAGCTCAGCGGCAGGCGAGGGGATCGGCCGGCGAGGAGCTCAGCGGGGCGGCCGTGGGTGGGTGGAGCCGGCGAGCGGGTGCCCTGGCGGCGGCTAGGGTTGAGCGGAAGCAGGTCGCAGGAACGACTCGCGTGATACCATGATAGATTGTATAATGCACGATGTATTCCTCAATAGCAACAGTTGTATACATATAGACCACATGGGGAGCCGGATACGGCAGGCCCATGGGCTGTGACACGCTTACAATCCAACACTTGGACTAAAGGAACCAAATAGGTCAGAGTCGTTGACGGACGGCATACTGGGTTGGCATATGAATTAATTGTCCCCCATCAACAAAGAGGAGCAATGATTCATACTCGTGCCGTTGTTGATCTTGACCTTGTGATGAATTGCGCAGTGCTTCTGGATTAGCATTTGCGAGAGCAAGTGTTATTGTTACTGGTTGATTGCCACGGGGAACATGGAGCTCTGCCAGTCCAGCTCCAGCATTGCATCGAAGCGGTCTCCATGGTTCATTATTAGAAACCTACAAACACACGAAGGGCCAAATACATAAAAGAGTCAGTCCATCAGCATTCTGTCCATTTTCTGATCAAAAGCATATATGTTTTGATCAGAAAATCGACAGAGTGCTGATCAGAAAATTTATATAATGAACCGGCATCTCCACGACAGAGTAACAGCACCAGGCTCCTTTGGTAAGGTCTTCCGACCGAACATTTTTTCCAGTAATATGACAATCCAGTCTGGCTAGATCATGTCTCATGAACTGAGCCTCTCATCCAGCAAGTCCCAATATTGCTTGTCTGGATTGGATCATATATCTGCTAGTGTGTTCTGCCCCAGCGCGCCGAGGTCGTCGTCGGCATTGAGCTGCAACGTCTCTGTCGAGGCAGGTTGGACCATCGACTGCCAGAATACAGAGAAAAGCATAGTCACCTAAAGCCACCGAGAAAGCATAGGCACCTAAAGCATACTCCAGTTTGGGCGACACAAAGCCACCGAGAAGGACGACAGTGGTCCAAGTAACAATCAACACGCCCAATGAACGTGGCATACCCATTGAGTAATCTTCACTTCATCCCACTCAGAGTCACTGATAATCCCTCACGCGTCCTTCTCCCTCACCGTCTCATCCCGCACCCCGCACACCAGGCGGCCGCCGCCACCTCCCCGAGACCCCGAATCCCCCTGTCCCCCTCGCTCCCCGCGAGGCCGCTCCGCTGCCCGCCCTCGCTCCCCGTGAGGCCGCGTCCTCTTCTCCTCGAGCACACCAAAGCAAGCATGGACCAAGGAAGTTCTACGTGTTGTTGCTTCTCCGCGCTCGTGTTGCTGCGCGGCGCCGAGGTTGCGGCGCGAGCGGTTCTGAAAGAATCCCTCCGGCTGCCCGGCGCCCGCATGGTCAGGCGGCAAGCGAGCTGGACCAAGGACGCAAACAAGGAAGACATACCGGAGCTGGTGCTGAACCGCTTGCTGGTGGCGGAGGTGTTCCTGCAGATGCTCGCGTCGGGGTTGGGGACGGTCGCTCTCGTCTGGGCTACAGTGGTGCTGCTCGGCGGATTCTCCACCATGCTCGTGAGATTGGATTTCTGGCTCACCACAGCTATCGTCTTTGTAGAAACCGCCAGGTAACGTGCTCGCATATATGCCTTGCTGTTCTTTTTTTCCCCTTCCCTGGACCTAGTGTTTTTCTTGATTTTGGAACAAATTTTCTTTTGGAGGATTTCGATCGGATATCGCGCATAACTTTTTGCCTGCCATATTACGCTCGTTTTTAGTGAACATCTACATATTATATTCTGCGAAACCAGATTACAAGATTTAAGGAGAAAATCCCTTGCACATAAAAACTACAGAAGATGTTCTTTGTGAACTTTTTACTTTTTCCCCACAAAACAAAATTTCCAAATTAAATGAACTAGTCCATCAACCGTGTTCTTGCACAGGCTACTATTTTTAAAAAATATTATATTTGAAAATTATTTAAAAATTAGACCCTATCTAATAATAAAAATTATTTACCTTACTACTCTCTCATTTATTTAATACTCTAACACAATACTCATAGATGTGTATTTATTTTTATCCAGTTATGATTGATTTTTTAATTAGTTATTAGTCTATACATTTTTCCATCACTTCCTCGCATACATGTAAATAATTGTCTACATGGTGACACATATATACATTAACTTAGTATTTCTATATTAACAATAACATAAATAGGTAATTTAGAATCAGTTATTTACTTTTTGGATATTTCTATCATGCATAAATAGGTAATTCAGAATCATATAATTGTTTACTTTTTGGATATTTCTGTATGATGAACATGACGATAATTAGATTATGGTTTAGGTGTTTACTTTAGATTATTTTTAATAACAACACACGTGTAACTTAGATACAAATCTTGAATGGTATTTAAGTTAACTTTTGTAATGATATGCATGGGTAAATTAGATGAAGATTATGGGTTACTTTATATTACTTTTTATAATTGCAGAGTTGGGTACTTTAGAGTTGGGTTATTTTCATAATGATAGTGCCAGGTAACATTTTAGAAAATATAATAGATCAATGACTATGATTATTAGAGTTTACATGATTGGTGTTCAATGCTTCTGATTTTTTTAAAAAATTAGAATTTATATATTTTTTTCTAGTAGCATGTCTCGTGAGAATTAATGCGGCCACATTGCTAAAAAATGTTATCTTGAGGCTTAAGTTACCTCTTATTTGTTAATATTATAACACAATACTTATACATACATATACTTCTTCCGATTGTAATATATTTTAGTTAGTAATTACTCTATGACGTTTTCATTCACATTTATAATCTTTATCTTTTTACTTTTGCATCGCAGGTTTGTACTTGAATATATTTAATGAACCCTAAGTTTGAGCTATAATTTTAAAATCTAAATCTATATTCTCATCACTTCCTTTGTGTATTTATAAATGGTAACATATATCATGCATATATAGCTTAATTATTATATTATATACTACTTCCTCCGTTCTTTTTTATATGTCATATTAGGTTTGTCCCAAGTCAAACTTTTTCATTTTTGACCAAATTTATAGAAAAATATAGCAACATTTATAATATTAAATTTCTTTTATTGAATTCATTATGGAATATATTTTGATAGTGCATATATTTGAAAGTATAGATATTTTATATTTTGATATAAACTTGGTTAAATTTGGAAAAATTTGACTTAGGACAAACCTAATGTGACATGTAAAAAAGACCCAAGGGAGTAATAGTGTAAGAAATAGACAATTTAGAATCATATGTTGATGTAGATTGGTGTATATTTTTAATGAAGACGACTTGGATTTAAATTTAAAGTTACCTTATCTTATTTTTAATAATAGAATATGTGGGTAATATAGATGCAAATTTAAAGAGTTACTTTAAGTTATTTTTTAAATATTAGTGGTGGGCAATTTAGTTACAAATTTAGAGGGTTATTTTAAATTATTTTTTATAATAACATAAGTGGGTAATTTAGATAAAGATTATGGTGTTATTTTAGTTTAATTTATATAACGGCATAGGTGGGTAATTTAGATACAGATTTAGGGATTACTTTAGGCTTTTTTCATAATGACATAGATGGATAATTTTTTAGAAAACATAATAGATCCAATGTCCATGATGATTTGAGTCTACCGATTGATGGCCGGATGTTTTGCTTTTTTTGAGAATTTCTGGGATTTTCTTTCTTTTTCTAGAGTGTCCACTCAGAATTTTAGGTGGCTTCACTTGGAGGCTTCAAAATAAACCTCCAATTAGTAATGGTAAGATTTTCTAGAGTGTCCACACAGGATCTTAGGTGACTTTGCTTGGAGGCTTCGTAATGAGCCTCCGGTTAGTAATAGTAAGATAAGATATCAACAATCCTAATCCCATGCATGGTTCATTAAATACCAATGCAATCATGCACAAAACACGAGCTTAACTAAAGGTCTGTTGTCAGAATCGTCGGCTACAACTCGGCGCCCGAGGCCAAATTCTTCGTCGATGTTCCGGCGTCAGCTTTCTTTGGAAGGAACATTTTGCAGATCGGAAGTGCGACTGGTTTTGTAGGACTAATCACTATGGGGCCAGCACTGATTGCTCTTGCTCCAATTTTCGCAGCCTCTGCCTGCATGACGCTGTCAATTTGGCGTCTGTTAAGCATCGATGGTTACGGTGGCTCCAGTACTGAATCCAGCAATGCCAATCTAAAGCCAGCGCTCATCTTGTTCTACGCCCTGGTGCTCAGTCAAGGTGTGTTGTTCCTGATGTGGTTCGTAGTTGCTATGAGTCGTTCAGCACAAGCTAAAAAATTGCGTCAGTACTTCAAGAACGAAGAGATGATAACTAACAGATTTATTGCTAGCACACTCGACACCTGCGTCGAGAAGGGCGTAGTTAACACCTTGAATAGGACTGTAATCACTTTTGCGGAAGAATTGCTGCAATCTGAACAAAGTGGTGACCACGGTGTTGCAGTCTCAGTGCTACACGTTGTTGTGATCGAAAGGAAAGAACGCAGAGCTGGAGCAATTGAGCAGATTTGTTCTTCTGAACAGTTGGTAGGCATGCTGTTTCGGTTGCTAAGCTCGAAAAGCCCCCTCGATCTCGATACCAGGACACTTGCAGCAAAAATCGTAAAGAAGCTATCAAACAAACTGTATCTAGGTAACATACCTGGAGCAGCCAACGTGTTATCATCTATGCTTGATGCGTGCTTCATGGAAACAAGAGCACAGACAAGCCACAAAACTGGAGAAACTCTAGTCAGCATCAAAAGTGATAATGGAGAAATCATTGTTCATGGCCTTCAGATTCTTTGCAAGCTTGCTGATGACCCAGGGAACTGCACAGAGATGTATAACACCAAGGATCTTGTGTCCAAGATAATAGCGTCACTCACTCATGGGCTGCATAAAGCCATTGCCAGTGAATCTGCAACAGTTGAGGTTGTGATAGCATCCTTAGGTTTGTTAGTCAAGCTTACCAGCAGGACAGGTGAAAGCAGTACAGAATTACGCCGTACAATATTGGATGATAGCAGAACAGTCGGCAACATTCTTTGGATCTTGAGCAACAGTAGCCACACAGACATGAAGATACTAGCAGTGAAAATTCTCACGACGCTTACTTTGGGTCAATTGTCGAAAAAGAGAAAAAGGCTTATCTTGAGTCAGGTAGGGAGCCCAGACCTTCAGCAGCTGGTCACAATGTTGAGTGATGATGGAAACTCCAAGGAGAACAGAGCTGTGACAGCACAATTGTTAGCACAACTGTGTGCAAATTCCAGAACATCTCATGACAGGAACCGCCTCAGACCAATCTCCAGTGCATTGTCCACGGTAAGTACATAGTACCATTTTAATTTCTTGATAGATTTTTTGCACTTCAGTACCTGGGTTCAATATGAAAGATTCAGATTCACGTTTCCCATATTCCCATGTGGTATTTCTTTTATTGTTAATATCTGTAATCGAGAAATGTTAATCACTGGATTAGTCCCAACATGTAGCCCCCAATACAGTATTCAGTTTAACCTTCTGTTTTCCAGTTTAGTCCAGAGCAGAATCAACCTGACCAGAGGTAACAACATTCACGTCTCATGCTCACTGAGACAAGGCTGAATAAATTGAAATGTCTATTTTGTGAGAAATATAGATGCATGCGAATGAAATGATCTGAAACATAGCATGTATCTGTATCATAATTTTCAGTAGTATTTCATAATGTAGTTGCTTTGATAAGTCGAAACATTTTTCTGTTACCCAGTATTTATAAAAGTAATTAATTCTTTCTTTGCTGTTGGTATATAGGTTCTGAAAACTATAAGCAATACTCAATGTACAAATGATGATGCCGACACTTGGAGATTTCTTGGGTGCTTCTTAGGCCTCACCATGCAGATTTGTGTCAATCTTGGCGTTGGTGCAGATGCTTTTGCTACTGCGGTCAAGGAGATTCCAGAGGAGGACCTTGTCTTGGTAAAGAAGCTGAAGGAGATCGTTGATACTTGTATTGAAAGATTATCTAGAAATAGTTGTATGGACGGCGAGAATGACATTTCCTTAATGATCATGAAGGCCGCTGCCAAGTTGGCTACGTGGATGATGAAGATGAACCACCATTACATCACGCATTTTTGCCAGGTGAACATTCTTGAGAAACTGGAGGACGCCACGAACGCCATGGCAAAACTGGAAGAGTACATGATCTTAACCGGAGGTTGTCCTGACGGGTCTGGACGCCACGAGACGCTTTCATCACTTGTGAAAGGCGTCAAGGATTTAGTCTCGCAGCAGCAGGCTTGGGCGCATATGCGTCAGATTGTCTGAACGCCGGGCTATTGAATGTACTCTGTTTGCCATGCATGTTCTGTTATCTCTGTATCTTGGTTCGAAAGGAAACCAGATAAAGAACTAGTTTACTGTGCGGCATCTGAGATTGAGAACCAGGCGCAGACACGGCCGGCGGTACAAGCGAGGAGCAGCGGAGGCCGGAGGCTGCGCGAGAGGTGGAGGCGGTGGACCGGCGGCCGCGGCGAACGGGCAAAGAAGGGGGGAATCCCGGAAATAGCACCGGTCTCCGACAGTGTTCACGAAACAACACTCTTTCTCATTTTCTCTCTGATTACCAAAGAATTGATGTTTGGTACAGGGAGGCTAGGAGGCCAAGAGTATTTACAGTATAAACTTAGTATGTAAGATAAAGTGGACCTTGAGATAATGGGTATATTAAGTAACATGAAATCTATTATATCCGAAATTCGTGATTCCACTTTTTTACTGTACATAAGAGGCGGAAAACTGGAACCCAACAATCATGAAAATGATACACGGGGCAATTTGGTCCATTTGTAAGTGAAGAAGGACCAAAGTTAAATATAAGATTGGAAAAAGGTAAATGCAGTGTGTTTTGGAGATCCATCTAAAAAACCAGTGCTATTCTCTGAATTCGCATACATCTAGTGCTATTTCTTGAACACCATGTCAAACTAGTACTATTTCCTGGATTTCCCCGGCAAAAGAGGCAGCGTCCCACCCATGTTTTGTGGGTGCACGCGGTGACGTAGAGGATCTGAACAGTTCGAAACAATGTGATCTTCGACCATCAACCTTCTTCCCTAGAGGCGGTTTAAGCAGTGTTTATCAAGGAATTTGCTATGGTTATCCACATGGCAAAAAAAATACTTACCTAGAATTTAGGAATGGCTTTATGTAATTCTTTCCTTTTTGTTGTTTCTGTAAAACTTATTTTCTATTTATAATATATAACTAGTAAGGGGTCACACCCCTCCTGTTTAATAAAAAACAAATAGAAAAACAAGACCAAATAATCTTCAAAAATCACGAAAATTTGAACGATAGCTTCCAATCGTGTCAGCTTGAGCAACATCTAAGAATAATTAATGAAAAGTCAATGAAATAGCCTCCAAGATTCATGAAATTTTAACTATAGTTTTTTTCTAATCATGACGAGTGTTTTCCCAAAAGATCTCCTAAAGAATAACAAGACTTTCACCACAAATTTCAAGAATTTGGTAAACAACCCAAGAGAAGGGCGATTTGGGTGAAATTCAAATTCTAAAGTGCTTGTGCATGGATTGTTTTTAGGACATATGTCCCAGCATTAAGTTGCCCCCAAGAATCTCATCCAAAAACACAGCCAAACTCGAGATAAAGTCACTCAAAAATATATAGGTTCGAAATCTCCCTCCCCTGTAAAAAAAGAATTGAAACTTTTCAAATATAGAGAGGAGCACGACACTTGAGCACGAAATTGATCGTTGTATCACTTGAAGATGTATTATTACAATTTACAAGTCACAACTAGGCCAATCAAAGCTCTAAATGGAAAAATTCAAATACAATAGTCTCTCATCTTTCCTTGTATTTAACCCTAAGAAAGCCATCTCAACCACACAAATGAAAGTCAGACCCTTAACGAAACAGGTGCCCCAAAGGACATTGCACGCATGTATATAGGTGTTTGATCAAAGACCTAAACGTCCTTACACAAATCACTCAACCCAAACACCCCCTTGGTTAAAAGCGAAAAGCCATTAAACAATTTTGTTACTTTGGGGACGCCTGGTTGCTGGCCACAGCCCGCCACACCACAACCTGTGGTGGCTGTGGTGGTCTGAATCGGTGCCACAGCTTGTGGCGTGGTCAGCTGTGGCTGCTGACCAAACAAACCCTTTATCCGATGGACACCACCTTTTCACGATATTGCTTCGTCTGAACGCAAGCTTTATGAGAACGCAACATGTTGACAAACTCGTCGTTGCCCGGTTTTAAAGCTCAAACCAACAAACTTGATGCCCAATTTGGAGACCCAAAACGACAAACCCGTACCCGCCGACTCCCGGTTTTGAGGCCTCAAGTGCAAACCCTCCGACGACTCATTTTGAGGCCTCAAGTGCAAACCGCTGGCAGCAATGCCGAATCCATAGTCTTGCACATCATGAGTCAGGAGATATTTTCTCCAGCACCTTCTGATTAGCCAAAGCATAATCATATGTACACACATATGCAACATGTTATGCACCACGGAAATTAAAAGCTCCAAACACCTCAACACAATTGCTAATCATGTAGCATACATGAAGTTGACCAAAGTACAACAACAAATTACCAGAACTTAGACTACTGCATCCCTCATACGGGAAGCCTTGCGGCCTCCTCCTCCTGGTCCAGCGCAATGACGTCGTAGAGGAGGTAAGCCGCCGTTGCAGTCCCGAGCCAGACGGCGACGGCGGTCCACCAAGACAAGCCGGCGGTGAAGTTGTAGAAGAAGGAGGAGGAGAGGAAGGCGGCCAGCGCGACGGCCGCGTTCCTGAGGCGGCGGCGGAGCCCCGGGCGCAGCGCGTGGAGCCTGTGGAAGTAGAGGGCGGCGTAGAAGAGCGCGGCCGCGAGGTACATGGCCATCCACAGGGCATCGAGCCGGCCATCGTGGAGGATGACCATGGCGAACAACAGGTGGATGAACGCCACTGCTACTGCTGAGAGCAACATGGTCGAATCCATCACAGAGGTTGAGGCAGCTACTCCAACGAGATCGATCGACTTCGACTACTCAAATCACAGAGGTAGCTAGAGTCGGTTCAGGTACTTTTTTCAAAGTGCCGCGCGCGTCGTTTTATAGGCGGTTGAGGCGCTTGCGAGCGGAGACGAGTTGCCGAGTTGGGAGTCGCCTGCCACTTGGCCGCCTGAGAGACGAGTGCCACGCGGCGCTTTCTCCTGCATGCGCCGCTGCTTGTTCGCCTCTCAGCACATACGGCCGCTTTCAGGGCCCTGCTCGATCACCGGCCCGCGCAGGCCTCAGCACATACGGCCGCTTTCAGGGCCCTGCTCGATCACCGGCCCGCGCAGGCCTCAGGACATACGGCCGGGATGGCACGGCGGCCGGGGGGACGGACTCACAATTCACAAACGTGGTGTAAGCGGATATGTTTTCTACCGGGAGACGTGGACGACCGGATGTCCCTTTAATCGTTACGCGGAATGGGAGTAGGTGGGAGGGGTGCCAAAAATAGCTCTGGTTGACTCTAGGATTGAATGTGTGCCCAAAAATTAAACACTGATGTAGACAACTGTTGGAGCAATATTTTTTTTATACTAGTACCTAAAATCGAATTTTAGGAATATATTTTGGGTACTTTTGGAGACGCTCTGATGACTTTAATAGAACTAACAATGAGGCAGCTGATGGATGGAAAAAGTAGACGGGACAGTTTGGATGTATCAACAAGTGCGCACGCATTTTTCATCAGCGCCATTGGCCATGGTGTCTCGAGGTAGCTGATGGATGGCCTGACGGGGGGCCGGAAGACAACCTTGCTCTCCGGAGTGTCGATGATCCCACGATAGTAAAAGAATAGCAAGGTGATGCAAATCTAATATCTTACGGGGGAAAAATACACAGCACCAACTTGATTACTTGAAGATCTCCACGCACATATATATCTATACCTATTATTAAAGCAAGTAACGCCTCTGCCTGGGTTTTCGTACGTCGTGGTCATTTTGCAAAAAAACCCCTAACGTTTTGTGAAATCAACCCGCAGTCCAATTCTGAAGAGATAGGGGGCTCGGGTGGAAAAAGGAGGGAAGGGAGGTGGTTAAGGGGAAAAAGCTTCTTCGGGGGATTGGGCGTGCCCCCGCGCAGCCCCTGGGCGCGGCGAGGGCGAGGGGCAACCCGGCGGCGCGTCGCCGACCCGACCGCGCCGCCCTCCATGTCCCGCGCCGACCGAGCCACCCCTTCCCGCGCCGCCCCCTCCCCGGCCTCGGCCCCGGCCGCCCGCCTCGGCCGGGGGAGAGGGAGGAGGAGCCGGGGGAGAGGGAGGAGAGAGAGAGAGAGGGGGGGGGAAGGAGAGGAGGTGGGGACCGGAGGGAGGAGGAGAGGAGGCCTGTGGGCGCGCCGCCCGCCCGCCCGCCACGGCCGCGCTCGAGTTCCTCCGCGCCTTCGAGCAGCACCGCCGCAGGGCCTCCTCATCGGACCCTTCCTCCCCACGCCCCCACCGCGCGTCGCTCTCCTCCTCGTCGTCGCGGCCGCGGGGCCGGGGCAGGCTCTTCCCCGCCCTCTGCGACCACTCCCCGCTGGCCATCGTCCTGGCTCGCTCCGCCGCTTCCTGCAAGGTCCGTTTCCCCTTTGTGTCAAGCTAGCTCGGTAGCTCTGAGCAAGGCTAATCGTGCGAAATGACTCCTTGATTGTTTACTCGAGTGTTGGTACTCCCATTGCTTGGATTTACTGCAGAATTTGAAGTTCACCTCAGATTTAGATGATTATTTACCTTTTGTTATCCGATATGTATTACACGAGGAGGAGGAGGTCGTATTACAGGAGCCAGCGGTGAATGTTTTTATGAAGCTGTATGGGTCAACTTACTATAAGGTGCATAGTGGTTACTATTTTTCTTATTTCATAACCATTTATCTTCTCTCACATGTGAGATTTGGATCAGAAGGGATATCTTGATATGTCTGTAGCTTAATGATCAAATTTTTTGTGGCAGGAATAGAGATCTGAATATGCATCTCTATTGTACTATGCCTTGCTGCTTAACCAGTCTATCAATACTCCATGTCGCCATACATGTATTTTTTTTCTTGGATCATGTTTTGCTTTGGGTTTTACCTTAGCATTCCTCAGTGATCTTCAGCTAATCTGAGAGTCTTTTATTATTTTGTTTTTCTTTTGAGGTAAGGTTTAGATAGGTGGATGCTTTTAAAACAATGAATCTGTTTAAGCAGGTTCTAGAAATTGGCATAATGGAAGCCTGCAGTTTGCAGCCTACGTATATGCCAGTTTCAGTGTTTGTTCATGGGATGTTCTGATTTGCCTCTTTGCCAGCCTGATGATTACCTCTTCAATAGTATAATGGAGATTGGAATACACTTGACCGTAGAAGCTGGCTTGGCCGCTGTGGTGGACCATATACTCCCTTCGTTCTAAATTACTAAGTCCATCCATCCATGTAAATATTGTGTACTGCCTGTTGTAATTCCATCAGTGGTTCTTAACAAAAATGCCAGCTTGCATTCTAGCGTACATTTTCTAGCTTTCTTATTAATTTATCTCATTGTTTACCCTTTTTTCCACGTATTTGAATTTTGAGCTCGTTTGGTTGCTATGTTGTGTTGAGATACAATTTTGGTGTCGATGCATCTTTCCCCCTTGTACTGTTTTGCATCAAATTGCATGATGACATACTAAGCTCTCTTCATTATTTATGGGGATCCCTTATTTATGTTCCAGTAGAGCATGGGCAAATCTGCATGATGTTGTTTGATTGTACAGCGATAGAGTAATATTTGTTCACATCTCTCCTATGTGTATAAATTTTCCTGTTGAGAAACAATATCCATCCAACTCATATAGCCAGTATACATAATGAGAATTCTTGCAGTTCTGAGCCTTGTGTAAGGTGTTCATGTAGTTGGAGGTATATAGAAAAGTTTCAAATTTTCTTGCTCCAGTAGCATTCTACTTGTAATATTCATTTTCAGATATACACTACAAGTTTCAAATTTTCTAAAGTGATTTATGTTCTCGTCTCTCATTTTCTGTAGATATAAGCGCCTACTTTGCTCGGTTGATCTTTCAAAGGATTTCTTCTTCAGCTACTCTTACAACATCATGCGCAGCCTTCAGAAGAACATAACTGAGAAGAATACTGGACATTGTTTATGAAACAATGTTTGTATGGAATGAATTTCTGACACGAGCAATTCGGAATCATCTCAAGAATACCAGTTGGACTGTTGCCTTAGTCCATGGATTTTTTAAACAGGTATGTTCTTTTTGGGACAACTAAGTTTAAAATTCTTTTGTTAGTGTGTTAATTGATCCCTCCTTTAAAATTCTGATTAATGAGCTTATCCGAATCACCAGTACTGTCTATTCATCATCGAAGACCACAAGTAGGGCTGCTGCTAACTCAATGCCACCCAACTTAGGCGTTTCACTCCACGTCTCATGACCTGATATATAGTGAAAGCTTGAATAAAGGGTTTGCAAAGGCATGGCTTTGTATAACCTGCTGACATTTTTCAGTTTGAGCTGCTTCAGGCTTTCCTGAGTCGAACATTTGCTCGTAAGTCTCAGCAGACTGTTATTGTTTTTGTTCAGTTCTTCTAATTTATCTTCTGTATGTTGCTGATACAGAGTAACATCATATAGTCTGGACAGTTTAATTGTTTTCCCCCAATGCTTAGTTATGAAATTCATTGCTATATTTTTTCTGTTTTAACATTCCTTAGCAAGTAAGTGTTGGGCACTAGATCGGGGGCAATGGAGGTCAGGACGAAGCTCTATCAGGCTATCAGCAACCAGGACGAAGCCGCCATGGATGCCTGTGCAGAAACACCACCTTGCAACGACGGGTCAAGCAGTTGCGCAAACCGCAAAGAATGCGTCAATTCTTTTGGAAGCCAACCCCGTCACTGGCACCAACGATAGGAGGCAGCAGCGAGGTGAACTGTATCAGTTTAATTTGCTTATTTTTGCTCATTGGCTTTTGTGTGCATGGTTGAAAACCACTGGAAAATATTACGGGTCGGAAATTGCGCAGACTCAGCGACTCGCCAAGTGAGGTCTTGTTATATTTTTATTTTCTCGTAGGGTACTTTACTATATATGAAAAGTCCAATACTACTAAAATAAAAAAGTTACACAACACGATAAAAAATTTGGTGCACTACACGACACGATAAAAAATATCGCGCGCTAAGCAACATGTTTCGCCATAGCAACGCCGTAGCAACGCACGGGCATCTTGCTAGTTATATATAGAACACCAAAAAGTAGAGGAGGTCAAACACAAACGGACAAAGGATAGGCAGCAAAGACACAAACTGCACTCGATGCGGGGCAGGGTGGAGTGATGTCACGACAGTCGGAAGGGTGGAGTGACGTCACGACAGTCGGAACGATGGAGGGATGTTTGGATATTAGGTGCTAAACTTTAGCATGTTCGGATGCTAATTAGTAGGATTAAATATGAGCTAATTATGAAACTAATTGCAGAACCCTATGCTAATTCGCGAGACGAATCTATTAAGCCTAATTAATCCATCATTAGCAAATGGTTATTGTAGCACCACATTGTCAAATCATGGACTAATTAGGCTTAATAGATTCGTCTCGCGAATTAGACTCCATCTGTGCAATTAGTTTTATAATTAATCTATGTTTAATACTCCTAATTAGCATCTAAACATCCAATGTGACAGGTGCTAAACTTTAGCAGGGAGTATCCAAACGGGACCTGAGTTTGCACTTCACCACGGGACGGCCGACGGGAATGGGAGCCTTTAAAGAATTCTTCCCAACAACAAGACCAAGTCCCAAAATCAACTCACACATCTTTCTTCTAGAATTGTCAGATCCACAAAGCCAAGGGAGATGTTATTGGACCTAGGAACAACACTAGAAAGCTCTTGATACCTAGCGGAAGCAAACACGGAGAGAGCAAAAGAAGAACCACAAGCTTTAGAGAAAAACCGGAACCACTTGAGCCAAAACTGTAGCTTCCTCTTTTCATCAGACAGCCTACAGGAGCTCCAAGGAAAATAGCAAAACTCGATCAAATGAACTTAAAAAATTACGATATTTGAAACCATGACTTTCCAAGACCATCAAGAGCCTATTCCCAAGAGATCTTCCCAAAATAAGAAAGTTGCTGTTGACGCCAGATTTTGACACGTGTAAAATCGGCGTTGGAAGTGGAAGAAATTAGGAGATGCGGCGAGATACAAGGGCGACGATTGGAAATCGGCCGATTGGTGCTGCAGTCAAGGATCGGCCAATTAATGCTACAGTCGAGGGTCGGCCGATTAATCCTTGGAGTTCCGTCTCGCCCGACCCCTGAGGCTTGGGATCGGACGCGCCCGACCCTCCAAGGGAGGATCTCTACCTCGCCCGACCCCTGAGGTTTGGGATCGGACGCGCCCGACCCTCCAAGGGAGGATCTTCGCCTCGCCCGACCCCTGAGGTTTGGGATCGGACGCGCCCGACCCTCCAAGGGAGGATCTCCGCCTCGCCCGACCCCTGAGGTTTGGGATCGGACGCGCCCGACCCTCCAAGGGAGGATCTCCGCCTCGCCCGACCCCTGAGGTTTAGGATCGGACGCGCCCGACCCTCCAAGGGAGGATCTCCGCCTCGCCCGACCCCTGAGGTTTAGGATCGGACGCACCCGACCCTCCAAGGGAGGATCTCCGCCTCGTCCGACCTTAGTTCCCAGGGTCGAAATGAGTCTGAGCCCTCGACATGTGGGTCCTGATCGGTTACCCCCTTGCCAAAGAGGTGATGGGCCGATTAGGAGGATGGAATAGTTGGGCCGATGTGGGCTTAAAAAAGATTATGAAGATGAAGAGGGGGTCAGCCCATGAAGCGCGTGAAAATAGTACGAATCGTACTTGTAAATATTCATTTTCTGTTTAAATTTAGGGATAGAGTTCTAGTCGGATAAGAAGTCGTCTGTACGGGGCTATAAATAGCCACCCTTGTAGATCTGTAATCATCATCAACTCAATACAACAAACTACTATTTCCTCGTACTTACTTTCAAGCAGGCGACTTCGCCAACACTTTTCTTCTTTTCACGAGTTCGTACGGGTTGGCGGGGCTGCATCAACTTGATCTCCGGCCAATTTTGTAAGTTCCGCTTATCGAGTAATATCTAAGCTTTAACTTCGAGCGCATCGCTGTCGTTTCGTTTAGATTTATTCATCAGTTATCGATATTTACTAGAATTCTAGGTTTTACCTGTTGTTCTAGTTTTATCATCAGTTATCCAGCTAGGAGTCAGTAATTTCGGCTTTCTTTATACTTCGCTGTTTAATCTACCTATTTCATACATAGCCGATTAGATCTGTTCCTAGTGTTGTTACTGTAGCGTTGTTTAGATTACTCTAGTAGTTTTCTTTACAAACGTTGCCTGGTAATCGGTTGCATCATAGCCGATTCCTTTATTACTGCAAATCGGCCGAATCGCTGATAAGCTTTCTTGAGATCGGAACCTTAGCCGATCGCAACCTCTGGGAACTGACACATTTATTTCCTTACCAATCAACTGGTCAAATTGGCTGGCACGCCGCGCGAACCGCACCAGGGCGATCACCCGAACAGGAGCTAAGCAGATTCTCCCGGGTCGTGTGTCCGACTCTGGGAATTCGATCAGTTGATTTCTAGCGCCAACAGTTGCAAAAACCAAAACTTCTTATTTTCCCTGCGCAGGTCAAGATCCAAAGAAAAGGTAAACTCGATCAAATGATGTCCAAACTTCACGAAATTTTAGCCAGAGGTTTGCCCAGAAGCGGTGAGTCTTCCTCCAAAAGATCTCCTCGAAAAGACCAAGACTTCATCTTGGATTTTATGATTTCGGTCAAAAGGGGAATTTCAGGGAAATCCAAATCCATACCAACTTAGTGAGGGATTTGAGGGGGAATCAGGTTGCTCACAAGGATCCCAGCAACAAAAATCCCCAACAGATCTCACGGGATTTGAAGCCAAACACGAAGAACAAGAAATCCCCAAAAATACCTCCAAAAATACCGAAAAATATAAATTTTAGATTCAAAGAGGATATAATAAGTGAGCACGAAATTGATCTTTGGATTGCACTCCTACCCTACTCAAGCTTTGGCTGGCAAAAAGATCAAATCAAAAATCCTCTCATCTCTCTCCCTCTCTCTCACCCAAAGGCTGTCACCAACAAAATGAGAAGCCCACTACCAAAGAGCCCAAGAGATGTGTAGCTGCCCCAACAGCCCTCTTCACATATATATAGGCATCTGAAAATGACCAGAATACCCTTACATGAAGCATACATCTCAAATACCCCACAGGGTAAAACTGTCCAACTTTTTATCGGTACATCGGACGGACCCGGCGCCTTCACGACATCGCTTCGCCTCGACGCAAGCTTCGCGATGGTGCCACACATCTTCTGACTCAACGTCGTCTGACCGTACCGAAGTCGCCCATCTCTCGTATGCCCCACAAGGCGTGACTCACCGATGTCGACGCGTGTCCAGCCTCCGCCAAGCCTTCGACACCTCCAAGTCTTTCGCTCCCGATCCTAGGCCGCCTACTCGACTCGCCTTTGTCCCGCTTGACTCGACTGATGCCGTCTCCATCCCGTTCGTGTACTCTTGCTCTTCCGTGCACCATGTGGATCGCTCATGACTCCGCCCGGACTCCTCGGGTCCCTCGGTCCAAGCCTACTCGTGTCCACCCTTTACAGCCTTATTTTATCGGCATGAACCTTTCGCTTGACCTGACTTCATGCCGCCGACCGCCATGTCACATCCTACACCTGCACATCACAAGTCAAGGGACACAACACACAAGATATATTTTACACACACCACAACACAACACAACACACACAGCACAACACCTCCGACTAGCCGTTAGCATAATCAAGCACATATGACATATAGACTCAACCGATAAAAGTCTCAAATCATCCGGTCAATCACTCATCATAAATAGATCAAGATATATGTTAAAAAATAGAGGAGGTCAAACACAAACGGACAAAGGAAATGCAGCAAAGATACAAACTGCACTCGACGCGGAGCAAGATGGAGCGACGTCACGGTCAAACACAAACGGACAAGCAGTCGGAATGATTTGAGTTTGGACTTGAGATAGATCTCGCGTGCATTTTACGCAGAGTCGTTTCAGTTTTTTAAGTACGTTACTATTTTGAAAGCCGTTTGGTATGCACACGGGATTCATTCGCCGCAACCTTTTACCACAAGACGAAGTGTTTAACCTAAAAAACAGCTGGGTACTGGCGCATGCAGGAAGTTTGCTGGAAAGCGGTAACCAAGCAAGTCAGCTCCACTCGATCTTTTGCGTTTCCTCTTGGCCCCATCAGGGATCGATCAGGTCATTTCTGCCCATCAGGACAGCTACTAATTAGCGCATAATACTTTTTCTTGTTAGCAAAACCCGCGTTCCTGTCCTGTCACGTAGAACGAAACAACTTTTCCTAGACCCGGTCAGTGCGTGTCAGGCCTGGTGCGTGTACCAGCCGTCAAATAGAAGCAAGTTGTTGATAGAGTATTATACTAATAGATACTATTTACTTACTCCGTACTAGATCGTTTTGGATTTTCTAGGCGTATAATTTTTGCTATGCACCTAAATATAGTGTATGTCTAGATGTATAATAATAATAATAATAATAATAATATCTATGAACGACCTATAGTTTGAAAAGGAGGAAGTACCATTTAATATTAAAGAGTCTTCCATTGGTTAATTTAAAAGGAAAGTATCTTTTATGCAAGTTGATGTGTTGTGTAGGTGAAATGTATAAAAGTTACGTGCAAGGTGAGAAGTACGGTATTTGAATCGTACGTACCGTGTATATTTCACATGAAAATTTGAGTGACTTTGTAACTTGCGTGTGTGCAGAGCCTTCCCTGAATTTAAAATAATTTATTTTGACGAGTTGGTACATTGATGGGGTTTTGGAAAGCGATTTCCAGTAGTAATAACCTCTTGCGGCTTTAATTTGTGATCGAACAGCACCCTCTCAGGAAGAAGATGACGATGTTCCAGTTTCCGACTCGTCCGGGGATCGGAATCTTGGACCCAAACCAAGTGAAGACGGCACTGTTCCAGCGTCATCAGGCGAGCCCTCAGTATGGGTGCGTGATGCTGGAGGAGGAGGAGGCCATGGCAGCAATGGAAAGGTAATTGCATGCTGTGGGTCTCATCTATATGATTCTGGAAAGCATGCATGCATGTGCAAGAATTGACTAACACGGATGTAAAACAAAGAGACGACAATGTAAGCTCTAACTTTTATCTCTTGGCTTTAATTCCTCAACTCTGGGTGTACATGTGCTGTAGTGCGTTATAATGTTCAAACTGCGTGCAGAAAGCAATTAATCAATAAGCACACTAAGAACGAAGAAACCTTATCGCTCCCTCCCTCCATCTCAAATTACTATTCGTTTTGGTTTTTTTAATACATAATTTATAACTTTTAATATGCACCTAAATATATACTTATATGTCTAGATACATAGTAAAAAATATGCATCTATAAAAGTCAAAATAAATTGTAATTTGGGACCGAGGGAGTAGTAGCTAGTGTGCTGAAAAACAAATATATGAGAATTCGATTCACAACAAGAAATGATGAGGCCATAATACAACTTGGGCGGCGGCAGCGGTCGTCAGATTGGAAGCCTCACTTGGAGCTGCACCTGCACGTCGGCCGCCAGCTCCTCCCCGTCGTCGAAGTCGAACATGACGACGTCGTAGAACAAGGACGCCGCTCCCGCGAGGCCGATCGAGCCAGACGGCGGCGGCGGTCCACCACGACATGCCGGCGGCGAAGTTGTAAAGGCCGAGAGGAACGCGGAGGTCGCGGAGGCGGAGGGCGTAGAGGGTGGCGTAGAAGAGCAGGAGGGCGACGTACAGGAGCCATCCATCCACCGGGGCTGGGGCCCGCTGTGGAGTATAGGAGCGTGGCAAACAGCAGGTGGATGAACAGCACCGACAGCAGCATTGTCGATCGAGTAATCCATATATGGCATGAAGGGGGGAGCGAGGAGGATGCTGATGGCTTGAAGAAGAACGAAGTTGCTGTTGTTATGGGTGTCGGTGCTACGATGGAGAGGGCAGTGGGTGCTTTTATAGAGCTCCGGAGTGGAGCTACGTACGTGAACCGACGATGACACACAGTATATGTGTAGTAGTTTGTAAAACTGTACATTATTCACACGGCGGTTGTGTTGGGCACTGCACGTACGTCTAGAATATATGCTCGCCCGTCACGAGGTCAGAGATCGATGGTGATCGTCGACGACGCTCGTTTGCTTGAATGCGAGAGGGGTCGTCAAAGATCGATGCAGGCATAAGCATGGAGCCAGTTCTGCACATGCATGGTGCCTCCTGCACAAGCAAGAGTGTTGAGAACAAGACTTTGCTCTGGTTATCAGTAGGATCGTGACATTCTTGTATGCAAGACTTAGGTTTGTGATATGTTTCTGTTAGTTTGCAGGTGAATGCCAACGGCCAAGCTTGGAAGAGAGGAGGGAAAAATGTTCAAGCGTTCGGCTGTTGGGCCTGCACTTTCGGCCCATGGAACAGATTTTTTTCGCTTAAAGAGGAGAAAAATCTGTGATGTAGTAGCCCGCGTTCCCCTCGCCGAAAATACTACTGCTTGTCCTGAAGCTGCTCAATAAAGCTGGTAGAATTGCACGACGTACTGTGTTGTCATGTTCTTTTTTGTGTGTGTGTGTTGTGACGTAGCTAGTCTGGTTAAAATCTTGTGTGCTGTTAATGTATACTCAAACTCAGTTGCAAAGGTGAATTTAATTGCACGAGCAGAAGCTCTTCTGCTCATGTTATGTTCATCGTATTTCCAATTCCACCTGCTTGTATGACAAACAACAGGTGTAGAGTGGAGTTGCCTCCTACGAGACCACACTTGGTATTATCCACTATATTTTATAAAACTTTTAAGACCTTGAGGTACAATTCTTTTTGGATAGGGGACTAGAGGTACAATTCTTGGAAATTTGGAGCAAACTTGTACTAAACCTTACACATACCTAGACCAGCCTTCCTTCTCTAAACACCTGAAGTAATAATTCCATCTATAATTTTAATATTTACATTACTCCGACTGAGGAGCACACGTATGGTCGTGCATCACAATTTTATACACGTACATTTTAACAAGAAATTGACATATGAATTGAATTCTTCAAACCCTTGCCTGCAATGGCTTTATAATAGCTCAAACAGGGACTTGCTCCAGTCAGGGTCCTTGAGGTTCTGCGGAAAGCAGTTGAGCACATAGCTCAAGATAGGCTTCGACAATGTCTCTTTCCTTCACTCCTTAGGCCACAAAACCTGAAGAAGATGATGACCCGTATATCTCGTTCGCCTGAACCACAGGGACGTACACAACGTCCGTCAATGAGCTGTGGCTGCGACCGTAGAAGATGTACACGAACACCCCCATCACCAGCCACACCCCCACTCGCATCCATGTGCCGCCACTGAAGTAAGGCAAGGGTGAATCAACAAGTTCAGACATGTGAAACCATGTATCGATTCTGAACATGTAGTTGACAAGTTGGAAAGGATCAGACACTCACCCAAGGTTGATCAACAAGTATGTGTTTATCAGAATACACATCACTGGCAGCAACGGAACGAATGGGCAGATGAATCCTGCAGCAGCAGCAGCAGCAGCAAGATATGTAAAGGCCAAGTAAATTTACAAATATGATCTCTAGCCAAAGAGTGGCCAAGTGTGCTGTGACAAAGTACCTCCAGAATGGCCAAAGGAGTGTCTCCCATCGTCTTGGTCAATCCAGCAGAGCACGCCCAGACCAGTTAGGAGGAGTAGGCCACCAAAAGCGCAAACGAAGCATCTCACCAGGCTGACATGGGCATATGTTAGATTGTTGAGTGTTTTGCTTGTATGCAGGATAGTTTACTGTGGGAGTTAGCATAATAAGCTGAGTAGTTGGTACTTACAAGGGCAAGAATGTCGCCGAGGCTGAAGTTGTGAGGACCAGAACTCCTATGCAGACAGCTGCAATGCTGCAAGCAGCGATCTTGCGCCGCTTTGTCTCATCCAGCTTGCCTAAAAATCACCAGGCAGGTTTATTAGCTACCTTAACTGAAATAGAAATTTAGAGCATATTAAGTCAGACATGCAGTTTCCCATACATACTTGCGTACAGCTGCTTCTCAATAAGGGGGTCCTTAACTGATTCTACTACAACAACATCGCTAATTTCAGATGCCTCTTGTTCATGATCCTCATCTCCAAGAGTATCCCTCAGCTTTTCCTCATCATTTCCTTGGCTCAAACGGAATGATGAATGCAGGGAAGATGGCAGAGGTACCTCATCTGGAGGAACATACCTGAGAATCAAGATGGACACAGCAACTATAGTGAATGCGAGGAGCGTGCCTACACTGACCTGCAACCAAAAACAAACCCTTTTAGCTTCAAGCTACATTCTTTACTAATGCCTACACAGGCACATGCATACATTACTATGATCTCTGCCATGTTCTCCCCATTCTCTGGGGCGAAGGTTCATTCACTAAATTAACCTCAGATGAAGTACATATATAAGCCCGAATAACATGTTTTAGTGATTTGTAAATCCATACCATTCCAGCCAGTTGAGAGACATCCATGAAGAAAGCGAGAGAAGCTGCGCAGATGCCAGTCACAATTGTGCTTTTGACTGGAACTTGTGTCGTCTTGTGGACATCAGAGAAGAATGATGGTAACAGGCCATCTCGTGCCATGGCCATCAATATTCTTGGCTGTGAGGGAAGTAACATGTGGAAGTATAAATATCCATAGCAGCATAAAACGAAGTTGTCATACATATGCTGGTTGAGAGAACAAATAAAGCAGAACTGATAATCTATATCCAGATCATATGCCAATATTCTTCAGATGTTGTCTAGAAAGGGTGCAGGTTGCAGAATACAAAGGTAATATACAGTTAATCATTTAAAGCAGGTCTTATACAGTTGGCTCATTTTCCATTGACCAGAATTGCAGAAAAAAAAAATGAATGATTCATTGACTAAGATATGTCAGTACCTGTGGCAATATAGATCCCATCAAGGTTGAACAGAGGGCAAGAACAGCACCAGTTGTTACAAGGTACCTATAACAATACAAGCACAGGAACAGTCTCAGTGGGATGCACAGTTGCACACCAGATCATCCATGGTGAAAAAGGAAGCAGTCCTTACATTGCCCAGTGCATTCCATGTCTCTCGAAGGCTGATGAGATAGGGGTATCTGGGTCCATAGCAAAGTATGGTACCAGACCAACAATAACAACTGAAACCAGCATGTACAAGGAACAGCAAATCGACAATGCTGTTCCGATTCCCAGTGGCAGATCTCTTTGCGGATTTTTCACCTGTCAGAAATTAACATAAGGTAATTAGATTTTTCATTTTTTTGGATGAAAGAATTAGATTATTCATTGTTACAGTATATATGTCATGTATGCGTGTGTATGTTGGGCCTGAGCCCAGGCGTTTAGCGCCGGCCTGCCCGGGTTGGTTAGAGGGATATGAGGAGATCTTGATTGGTCCTGTTTCTATAAACCTCAAGATCTCCTCCCCCCTATATATATGTACACCTATCCCTCTATCAATCCAATCTACTATTCCACGCAATCTCATTGCTTTCATTCATTTGATGCCAATGATCCAGTAAATAAGAAGTGCCAAATCAATCAGGGAAACATGACGTCTCCTAACCTCCTCAGCAGTGCTGGCAACTGAATCGAAGCCTATGTAGGCAAAGAAGACAGTTGCTGACCCAGCAAGCATTCCATTCGCTCCATAAGGGAAAAATCTGAAATCAATGTAGTATAACTGTGTAAGTGCCCTACCTGCGGGCTTGAGAAAAAAAAAAGAAACCAAAGTATCAGGATTTTTAGCATTACCCGCCAGCAACCTTGTAGCCAACCCATCCTGTTTGAAAGCCGATGTAACTACCGGCTATAATAACAAATAGCATCACAAAGCAATTCAGGACTGTCACAACTCCTTGCACAAATGAACTCTGGAAAAAAAAAACCACAGAGAGGAAAGATCAGAGATCATATTGTTGGAGACAGAGTTGATAGCTATTGCTGAATCAGAGAATGTAGCAACCTCTTTGATCCCCACGCATAGCAGACCAGTTACAAGGAATACCAGGAATGCAGCACAAGGATCAACAACAACATCAAGCCATGGGATCTCATGGCGTGCTAAGATCCATGGCAGACTATCAGATCCTCCGAAAAATAGGGCCTGAAAACAAGGGTTAATACTTTTACTGTTTGTAAAGATAGATATGGAGATTCAACCATTGATCAATGTGCCATGTGAACAAGTCAGATGCAGGGGAAGTCCCACTTACTAAATTGGGAGATATGCCACGGGCAACAGCTGATCCACCAATTGTATATTCCAGTATCAGAGCCCAACCAATCAACCATGCCACTCTGGGTAATGAAAAATTGAAGAATGTGAGCACAGAACAGCAACTCAACAGCACAAGACATGCTCGAAATGAACAATGTTAACTCCATCATATCAGTAAATTACCCTTCGCCAACGCAGATGTATGAATAATGGTAGGCACTTCCTGCAGACGGGCAACGGCTAGCAAGCTCTGCATAACAGAACGCTGAAAGTGCAGCGGCTATTCCGGCTATCAGAAATGAAAGAGTCAATGCTGGCCCAGAATGCTCCCGAGCAACTGTCCCAACAAGAACATACACCCCAGCTCCAATCGTTGAACCGACACCTGAGGCATAACAGGATAACACAGGCACCATGATCAACACTTCCATTAATGAGATACTATAATTAGTAATAAAGACAGATGATCTTTTTGGCCTAAAATAGTTAGTCCAGTAAACGAGCCATCCCCGCATAGGTCTACAAAATTGCGGAAAACACTTAGCGGATATCAGAATCATGTTAACATTTCTACACCTTGCGGCTTGCGCTGCTTTATGAGCTAGATGATTTACATGATTAGCATAAGTGATGCACCATGGGCATTTACATAATCGGGATAAAAATGTCAGGAACAGTAAGAGCCCAAGAGGCCAAATGGGAAACCACTCACCTTACCAACACTGACCCAACAACAACCAAGTCGAACAGGTACACCAAGAACTAGAAAAGGCAGTATCCATTTCAGAATTCAGATTCCTTTCAACCTTTGCTCATGAGTAAGAATCAATGAAACATGAACTGAAAACTTTCTAAGTGAAATCTCAGAGTAACATAAATCTAGCTCTAGTTCAGTACGAACAGCTCTCGAATTCAGCAACTCATAGCTATATAACCTGCGTCGTTCACTCTGATTAAAAAAACTAATTCACAAAAACACAACAGGTTCTAACGCAGAGAAGCACCAGGATCCAAGCACAAAAGACGCAGCAGAGCAAAGCTCGCGTCTTTCCAGATTCCGACAAAATCCCAGCAAAGATCCACCAAAAATAAACCAAACAAAGCTCAAAGGAAGAACTGAAGAAGCAAGAGCTCGAAGAGAGGCCTCTACCGATGGTGACGAGCTGGATAACGGAGAGCTCCTTGCGGAGCTGGTGGCTGCTGCCGCCGGGGCGCGCCCGCTCGGAGTCCACCTGCTTCCGGCGCATCAGCGCCCGGACCCCGCCGCCCATCCCGCCGACCGCCCCCTCGAACCCCGTCGGCTCGCGCGCGGCCCCGCGAGGCACCAGCGACAAAGGCGCGCCTTTTACCGCGCCGTTCGCCGGCGGGAGCTCGGGGGGGATGGAGCTAGCTGCTCCTCGCGCGGGCTGCAGGCCTCTGCAGCTCCCCGCCGGCCGCCGCCTCTCCTCTCTCCCCTTGCTTGTTGAGCTCGAGCAGAGGAGATTCTTTGGACAGGATTGGGGGAAGACGAAAGAGTCCTCGCTGCTGCTGTTCTTGGATGGCGTGCCGATGGTGCTTGTGTCTTTATACGGTGTGCAGAGGATCAAGCCGGACTAGTAAATTCCAAAGCTTTGATTGGCAAGCAACGCGTACACTGCGGAGGATGGAAGGAGAATCTACGGCAGCTTGTGTACATGGTTAGGATGGTAATCAGGTCTCGTAATCAACTCTTAGCTCTGACTAGTGTCTCTATAAAATATAAATGCGAGTACGACGGCAGCTGATCGTCAATTTGTATTTCTGATTAGTGGAGTAAGCCAAGTTCATGAGCGTTGTCGATTTGAATTTTTTAGTATAAGGTATACTATAGTAGTATATATTTGTGATTATCAAATTTTTTGTAATTGTTTTTGTCACTACGAGTCTACGACATCCAGGTCCTTCGGCCTGTTCACTTCATCTTATCAACCGGCTTATCAGCCACCGAACAGTATTTTTCTCTCACAACAAATCAGCCGTTTCAGTTTTTCAGCCGGTTTATAAGTCCAGTCGAACAGGTCTTGATTCTGCCTAGCTAGCTGTGAGGCTCCATGGTAAATGATTTCACCATGGCACTCTATGTAAAAAAGAAAGGAAAAACGAATGATGTCATGTGAAACAATTTTGTAGAGTTTGACAAGTCATTGCATTACAAATTTGCAACTGCAAAGTACACGTGTACTGGTAGTGACGTGGCCAGAATCTACGCTGATAAGCCAATACGCTTTCTTTCTCTGCCTGCTTTCTCCTTGCATTGACCTTTTTAAGACACACACACCCGATAGAAATGCCGTGTTGGCATCTTATCTTTACCCCAAAAAAAAAATACAGTCTATGAAAGGTTTCCAAGTACGGCAAGAAAAGATATTTCAGGGAGAGGTTGGTTGGAGCCCATAAACAGGTTTTTCCAGTAAATGAATAGTGCCAAAAAAAAACGTCCAGTTTGGTCGCCCAACTGGGGTTCGTGTGGCACGTGGAGGTTGCCGACAGGGACCCGTGCAAGTTCGTACCCAAAATTTTTTCATATAAAAACTGTGTAAAGTGCGCGCGAACGGAGAGGTATACATGTACGTACGCATTTTCCATCCTGAATTTGTAAGAGCAGATTTTATTTTACCTGTTCAAATGTTCAGGATTTTTGAAATCGTCGGTTCAATGGTTATACACAAAGCACGAATTAAATTTTCCATTTGGGTGGCGTGTAATGCAACCAACTGGATTTGACAATGTGTTGCTACAGTAAACATTTGCTAATGATGGATTAATTAGGCTTAATAGATCCCTCTCGCCATTTAACCTCCACTTATGTAATAAGTTTTCTAAATAATCTACGTTTAATACTCTTAATTAGTATCTAAACATTTGATGTGACACGTGCTAAAAATAAGTCAGTGGAAGCAAACGCCCCCGCGGGGCCAGGCCAGCATGTTATTTTTCTATCCTTTCATGATTACAGCTCATTGGCCATGGTTCAGCCTAACTATATAATTGCCCTGAAAAGATACAAATTCACTTGAAATTTAAGCAAGGGGGAAGAGCCATCAAGATCAAATGTACCGTGGCCAAATGATTCATTCTTATCCAATAGGAGTCTGCTGCATGCAAAACTCTAGAATTAATCATGACATCTACAGCTGATTGCTGATTAGGGGGTGTTTGGGAGGGGGGTGCTAAATTTTAGCACCCCCATTTTAGTCACTTTTAGCCTCTCCTCCTCCCAAACACTTAGACTATAATGGAGGGGCTAAATTTTAGCCCCCCATAATCCATTAGCCCTCCAAGAGGTGCTAAAATTGACTATAACTGCTAAAAGTGGTCCCCCTCCTAATCCATTAGCCCTCCAAGAGGTGCTAAAATTGACTAGAAGTGCTAAAAGTGGTCCCCCTCCTCCATTTTTCCACCGGTACCCTCCCCTCTCTCCTCCCCCACGCTCCTCTCTCTCCTCCGCGCCCGGCCTCTGTGGCCCGCGCCGCCCGCCCGCTGCGCCGCCGCCCGCCGCTCGCCTCGCCGCCGCCCGCGCCGCCCGCCCGCCGCCCGCCGCCCGCCTCGCCGCCGCCCGGCCTCCGCCGCCCGCGCTGCCCGCCCGCCGCCCGCTGCGCCCCGCGCCCCGACCGGCCCCGCCACCGCTGCCGCTGCCGGATCGAATGTGCCATCCTCATCTGGTGCCCGGCCCCGGATCGAATGAGCTCGGTCTCCTCCTCCCCGAAGGTGGCCGCGGCGCGCGCCGCGCCCTCGGCGATGCCGGCGTCGGGCTCGTCGTCGACGGAGACCGGGATGGAGCCCCAGTCGGCGCCGTAGAGCACGGAGGTGGGGCGGACGTGGAGCAGCACGACGGCATCCCTGGGGCGGAGGTAGTTCTGGACGGCCCACTTGACGGCGAAGGCGGACTCGTCCGAGAGGTCCACCGTGATGCCGATGCGGCGGTGCGGGGAAGACGCCGCGGCGGAGGCCGCGGCCAGCGAGGAGAAGAAGAACCACGGTGAGGTGGGCTGGATCGCCGCCATCGCCTGCGCTGCAGACAGGTGCACCGGCGGCGGCCCGGACGGCGACCTGTCGTCGCCGGCGCCGGCAGTCGGGGAGGCCGGGTGGGTCGCCATCGCCGATTCGGCCAGAGGGTTGTTCCTCCTCTGGCCTACGAGATTCCTGCCAGCCGCGGCGGCTCGAACCGAATCGAATCAGGCGGCGTAGGCGGGAGAGCACAGCAGGGGCAGCACAGCAGGGGCAAAAGGGACATTTTACAGAAGAGGTGCTAAACTTTAGCCCTCTTTCCAAACACCCAAGGTGCTAAACTTTAGCCCTTTCATTTGAGGGGGCTAAATTTTAGCCCAAGGCTAAATTTTAGCACCCCTCTCCCAAACAGGGCCTAACTCATGTCCCTGTCCTCCCCTACTATGCCATAGTTGTTCCAGCTGTTCCCACTTCAGAAAATATTTATTACTCGTATTCGCAATTATTTCCCATACGAACTAACCAATTTCTGCAATGCACACGTCTTCAATTTCCATGGGAAAAAAAGTCAGTCGTTGCAAATAAATTTTGCAGGAATATTTTTCTGAAAACATTTCATGTGGTCAGAAATCAAAATGGACACCTATTATGCGTGTGAGGCTAGCTAGAGCTGACCGAAATTCTCTGCAGTTCCTGAAAAGTGTGCAGTATGCAAACACTTGCCATTTTAAAAATGGCAATAAAACGCGTAATACGGTCAAAGAACGCAAGGAGAGGTAGAGCCGTAGAAGCTTTATCTTATTTACATAACCTTGTGGGCCAGACACAATATTATACTAACCATTAGATTGCTTAGCAGCTATGTCAGCAGCTGTGCATCTCACATGGCATGTACCAACAAGATCTCCAAAGAATTGGTGCACAAGGTTAGTTCATCTGTTCAATCAATTGTACCCTGTGCCTTGTCTAGCAGTTTATTTGCTCTTTTACATTTTCCTAGCCCTGTTGTTTGTGTAGAGAATGAGAAAAACTCTTCTTCTTCTTTTTGGTAAATAAGAAAAACCCTTAGGCAGCTCATTCTTTTCTAAAAAATCAAAATAAAAATACAGCTCAATCTCAAAACTAAGTAATAGCAATCAAATGATAATCTCAAAACTCTTAATAGCATATACAAGGAAGCAACATTTTTAGCTGTTGGCAAACCAAATTTCTCTTCTTCCGACAGCTGCATTCCGGAATCAAAAGGAAATGCAGTTATGCAAGCAATGAAAGAGGAATAATTAACGGTGATTGTATAATATATAATACATTTTCATTAAAAATGATAGTATAAATATATCTGCCTTTATTACTGTGTAGGCAGGCAATCAGCAGAGAGGGACCTTATAAAAAAAAATCAGCAGAGAGGGAAGACGAAAACGACGCCTTGCGTTGAAAAGCAGGGATAGACGTCGACAAGTGTAGCCAAAAGAACATGGAAAGCGAGACATGGACGTACAGCGACCTGGCCGTCCAGAACATGTGAGTTTGAGATCTAGCTTGTTCTTTTGCTTGGGAAAAAAAATGATTGGATTGGAAACAGAAAAGATAACCATGGAAACTTTCTACACCTCAATTAGCAACCATTATCCGTACTCAAATATTTACTGTAGTCACTTATGTCCAGATTTTTATCGGTTTGCTTTGGTTCAGTTTCGTATATGATGATTCAGTTTTCTTTAATTTCGGAACTAGTGTTTGGCGCAATTTATTCTTTGTTGTATGCGAGACGGTAGAAATGGACAAAAGATCAATGAGAACTTATTAGATAGACATGTTCACGTAATAATATTGTTCAAGATAAGTTACATGACGAGGGTCCCACAGTAGTTTAGTCCGAAGAAGCACATATAGTTTACAACATAGCTACGGACAGATACAAATATTTTTTTTTAACGTAACTAAGTGGCAGTCTTCTATGGTTGACAAGGATAGATTTGATAGCATGGATGGAAACAGTCTTTGAGTGCTATTACAACATACAGACTTGACATGATATAGGAGCTCCAGGGGGCTCTCAGACAGGTATTGACTAGCTTACCGAAAAGCCAACCATAGCCTGAGATCCTGCAGAGAAGAAGAAATTTTTGTAAATAATTCAAGCTGGAAGCAACAGCAGAATCATCAATCTTGTGGCTAAAAATCTTAGCCTTTTTTTTTTGCTCTTCATTTTACTTAGGTTTAGAAATGACTGGGAAAAAGGCAGATATGATTGGACACTACCCTTCATTGGAGATATCTTGGTCTCTAATACCTTCATTAAGGGCAGGCATCCCAAAATTTCTACGGAAAAGAAATGAAGTTCTCAAAAGGATATATACTCACAGAAATATACAACCAGCAGATTGATGCGAGTTCCTATCATAGTTTAAGTGAAGAGAAAGAAAACTTAACAACACGAATTGGCAGTTTTAGCATAGTTTGCTTTCAGGGGATATAAAATAGCCAATCCTTGGAAAATATGGTCCACTACACAAGGAAATCAAAAGCAATAGCAAACCTTTATAGCTGCATATGTAATGCACCGAGGATAAGCATGACAATATAGTACTGGACCGACATTACAATTCAATTTGCTATAGGAAAATATGAAAACGGTCAGTTTTGCTTCAGTTAGGGTGCCTAACCTGAGAGATGGCGTCTCAAATTTGTAACTTTTCATCCCAAATAAAATAATCAAGCATCAAGATTTTCGTCACATATATCTAAAAACTTCCAGAATCTCTTCAAGTATATGCAGCCATTTTTAATAAACTTGAAAATAAATTTGCCAAGCACAACTGTTAACGTGAAATGGCATTTAAAAGTAAAATGTTCATAAATCAACAAAAAATGTTTGCCTAACGAAAAGAAAGGTATTCTTGGCTGGATTTTTCATTGTTAAAGCTCATTTTCAGAGGTATTCTTCCAGCACCCAAGTCATAAAGGGACAAGAAAACGCCCTCAACCAAAGGGAGACGATCATATACTTTTGCATTATATTTTCAGTCCACAGAGATTTACTTCTATAATAACATCTTAAAGGCCTAACTAATGTAAAACTATAGATTTCAACTTCTAAAAATAGATATCAAATAGAAAATCTTGTATCAAAATTAAATTCAAAAGTCAAGCTGTACCTTAATGGATACTTGGACTTCTTCAATGCCTCCAAAGTTCATTGTAACAAATTCGGTGTTAGAATCTGCAAAGAATGCCACTCCCAACTTGTTAGGAGGGAAACGCGACATGAATTAGGCATCTTACTCCAATTCTGAAAAAGTGAAACCCCAAGCCAAAAGAATAAGAAGGATATGGAGATCGAGGTGCAAACCAATGAAATTCAGTAATAACATTGGCAGTGGACTTTTAGAAAGGTAATCTGTCAACATCATGCTTGCAATGATCTTTGGTAGTGTTGTGATGGCATGAATATAACCAGGTACCCTAAGATCCCAACAGCTAGGTAAAACAGAGTGAGGTTCATAGTCAAATATTGCAAACCACAACAGTAAAGTAACCAATCTTGTAGGCTGTAGCTACACAAAAGACCCTGACTTTTATGTTCTTCCTTTTAGATTAGCTTTAGGAATGACTGAAAACAGCTAGATATTATGACAATATGATGGAACATCACCTTTCTTTTGAGCTAAAATTCTGTTCTTTAGTACCTTAAGATGTTGGTCAGTTAATCCAAAAATTTCTAGGGAAAAAAAAAAGATATGAGAAGAAAATTTATTTGCAGGAAAAATACACTGTAGTTCTTTTCAGTTGCAATTAAGATGTGCTCTTCCTTACCTTGAGGTTTAAATCCCAGACACCGTTTCTGTATATAAAAGCTCACAGCAATACCTCGAGCCACACATTATATACACAACTAATTTACAAGTAAACAAGGAACTGAAGAGATTCGAACACCAAAAAAAGACAGTTTACCCTTTCTTGTTGCTACAGATTTAGTTCCTGCAATGAAGCAAGGAACAGTAGTGATATTGATGAGTAAATGTTGGCAGAAGTAAACCTATGAAATATATGATTTACAGAAGTTAACCATAAAAATAAACCCGAAACCAAACAATTTATGACATTGTCAAATTAAGAACTAATCCCTATCTATGAGGTAGAATATTGGCACTTTCTATCGTCACTGAATTGCTGGTTTTTCTTTCCCCAGTAACACTCTGCACTGAGATTAACTGCACTTAAAGCCAGAGCCCTGCTATGAGACACTAAAAAAACTGCATATGGGATAACCAGCATTTTTATTTTGCCAAGCAGTAAAAACTGGTTAACAAGGCACAAGCACATTCTAAATTACTAAGTATCATCACCCTCTGTTCTTTCATTCAAGTAAATCGAACAAACATATGATTCCAAACCCATCAGTTTCTAAACAGAATTCTATAACAAAGGGATGCTCACTTTTGGATCGAAGATGCATACCTTGCCGAGCACATACTATCCAGAATAGAAAATAGACGTGCTGATGCTCCTGTAATAGAAAGCAATGTATCAAAGCAAACTAAAAGGAAATCAAATTATGGATCACAATTCATAAATATTGATATCATGGCATAACTTTTATTGCTTTGCTGATGAAAACAGTGATGTCTTGGTATTATCCACTGATAAAGCAGAATAATGCAAAGCCATCTATTTAGAATATATACTGTACAATGATGAGGACCAAACATTGTAAACTAAATAGAGCACATCCCGTACAGTGATAATCTACGTAGAGCAAAGGTAGAATGTAGCAATGGAAATATATATCTGCAAATCCTAACCTCACAAAGTTATAGGATTATGGCATAGAACACAACAATGAGCACTAAATAAGAGCCAAGGCAGCTAATAATATAATCTCACCAAGATGCCGTAACCAAATATTCGTAGTGACTCCGAATATTGAGAGCGGAGCAAAAATCACAGGTAAACCAAACCAGCTAACCAATATTGTGTATAATTAGACAAGGGGTGACAAAAAGCAATGTGGAACATGGAGATGCAGTAGCAGGTCAAAATGAACAGATGATGGAACGCAGTGCTACTCACCAAAGATGAAATCTCTGTGAATACCACCAGGACCTCTCCTGCGAACATGTCACTGCAATGCAAAGATTCAAATGAAACAAATCGGTTAGTGAAGAATAACAGAAGGAAGAGTGGATTGCATCAATAAATCCTGGCAGCCAAAATCTCCAAACCAGAATAGAAGAAGAAAGCCCAAATCTTGCCAATAAGACCAGAATAGAAGAAGAAGAAATCAATTGTGAGGGAAAAAGGGCCCTAAATCAATTCACCTTGGTGGTGACGAAATTGGCAGGAGAGAAAATCTCCAAACCAGTAGGGGGAAACAATCGCCAATACCAAAACCCTAACCACCATTGAGTGGAGGGCGCTACAAATTCAACAAGGTGCCTCAAGATCGATCTGTTCAGATGGGAAAGAGAACATCACCGGAAACGTGGAATCACAAACTGGAGGGGTAGACAATCAGGGCCGAAACTCGAGCGGCGCGAGATGGCAGGGGACCTGCGTGTGGACAACAGCCACGGAGATGAGACGTACTTGGGCAATGGCCGTGCAGAGGAGGGGCGATTTTTTTTTCCTTCGGGAAGGAGGCGGAGGCGTCGGCGCTCAGCGCTGCTGGAGGCTGGAGCCTCGATGTTTGACGAGGGGCGATGGGAGGAGGCGGAGAGGCCGCACTGCGGGCGCGGTTTCTCGGTTGCTTCCCCGTGATAGGTTCTGCAAAATCTGCGTGCATGCATCACACGAGTATTCAAATTCGAAATTAAAAAGTTATAAATCTTAAACTAATTATTTAAATTAAATTTTGATTGGATCGTTAAATTTTGATTGCATCATTAATTTTTTATAACAAGATGTTCAAAATAAGATCCTACTTGACTATGTTTAAAGAATTTTAAAAAATACTTTTTAGATACGGATTAATTAGTTATAACTACTGCGAACAAATGCTTGAACACCACAAATAAATAACTATTTTCTGCGAACAAAAAACTTAAACATGACGAACAAAAAATGTATAATGCGAAAAAAGATTGAGCATCACGAACATTGGATCAATAAGCTGTTATACACATGCAACAGTGTCAGCTCACGAGAGAGAATTGCTTCCATGTGATTGATGATATCATCCCACATGCAAAGAAAGGTTTCACACTAAAAAAAAACTATAAATCTTAAACGAAACATCCAAATTAAATTCCGATTGCACCATCAGATTTTTGAAAATAAAACCTCCAAAACAAGACCCCACTTAATTATATTTGAATGAATTTTATTTATCACTGTTTTTAATCATTTTCAAAAAAATCTGAGGCATGAACAAATTATACGAATTCAAAGAACAATCTAAAGACATTGAATTTATCTTCTGAATAATTTCATCATGGGAAAAGTCGACCATATGTTTATTAATATAAATACAAAGATTGATTATATGAATTATGAAATAAACCATCTAAAGAAAGAATATATACATAAGAATTAGATCAATCAAAAAGAAAGGGAAAAGAAAATAATCTAGAAAAATAATTAAAAGGGAAAACATTAAACAGAAAGAAATAGAAAAATGAACAAACACAAAGAAAGAAAAGGCCAACTCAGCCTTAGCAAGTAGCCTTAGTCAAGGAAATAAAGGAAATAAAGATATGCGAGAGAATTAGAAGGAATTAATGAAAAGGAAAGAAAAAGAAAAATAGAAGATCAAATAACTAAGATATAAAGAATAAAGTATATGCATACGAATTAAAATAGAATATATATATATATAAAAGGTTCAGAAATAAAAAATCAAAACGAATGAACGTGGAAAGAAAAAAACTAACCCTAGCATGCATGCGTTGCAGGTGAGGACACAGGGCTACCAAATCTGTATTGAGCCGCCTGACCCTCTTGATGGCCCATATAAATGCTTTAGGTCATAAGATATTTTTCATCGCATATGTGATATATAGTCCCCACCCGCGCTGCTGCTGGTTGTAGTTTCCCGAGATCGTGACGGGGTAGGAGCGGAAGCTAAAGAATGTACACCATAGAAATCCAACGGTGAAAAAAATTTGGGAAGTGCTAGCCGGGGTGGAAGAGCGCGACGCCGTCGAGGTGGGGAGGAGGACGCCGGCGTGGGGCACGGGTGGGGGACGAGGCCGCCGGAGTGGAGGAGGAGGATACCGGGGTGGAAGGTTGAACAAGAAAGAAAAGGGATGGGGAAGAAAAAGAACCGTGAAAATGGATAGGAAGCGGAGGGGAGCGGAACGACGTCCGACGCGTCCGGACGCTCGGACGGTAGCGTAACCTATCGATCAGGACGTCTTCTAGTATTATAGGTCTTCATAGTGCATCCATCCCCTTCATCAAGCAGTAGAAATTGATTATTTGAATGACAGAAACTGCTGCCATCAAATAGTAGAAACTGACACACCTTATTGCTGTTTAAAATGGCAGTTTCAATCACATTGAAGCGTCATTAGGCTCAGCAGTTAAGCAGCAAATAAATCATCAGGCGATGTAATATTCTGACGGTTATGGTTACTGATTGAAACAAAAGTAAATGCACTGCTTGTTAGCAATAGCAAGACATAGAATAGCTTTACATGTAACCAAACAAGGAAAGAATAGCCAACATGTATTGGATTTTTAGTGCAGAATAACCAAAATAAGGGTGTTGTTACTGCAGAAATATTGGAATTTTCATCAATGGCGAAGCAAATTTGTACAAATCTGAAATATTGGAATGGATGGTTATCCTCTCTGCGTGGCCTGGCTGAGCAGCAGGAGGCAGCGAGCTGCCGGCGGCCCGGTACCGGCGCACGGACGCAGTGAACGCCGCGACGACCGTGGCACGCGCCGCGTCGGCGGTGGCAGCCTGCCTCTCCAGCGCGGCGACGAGCTCCTCCTCGCCGGGCCTCGCCGCGAACTCCGCCGCGCCGCGCCGGAGCCCGCCGGCGAGCGCGGCCATGCTCTCCTCCATCCGCACGGCGTCGTCCTCAACCTGTTGTGCCAGGGCCAGCACGTCGGCATCCGGGGCCTCGCCGCGCGCCAGCGACGCGTCCGTCTCGCCGGCGATGTAGCCCAGGAACGCCGCTATGGCGGGGCCCACGGCGTGCTCCGCCGCCGCCACCCTCCGCAGCTCCTTCTCCCTTATCCGGCGCGTGGTGGCGGCGAACCACTCGGCGTCGGCGCGCTGCGCGGCCGTGGTCACGGCCTGCCGCCGCAGCGCCGCGACGAAGGCCTCGTCCTCCGGCCCCGGACGCCGCGAGAGCAGCGACAGGGCTCGCTGGATGTCCGCCGCTTCCCTCGCCAGCATCTCCGCCGCCTGCAGGGCCATGGGCTCGGCGCTCTCGACCCAGTCCCAGGACTCGGGGTTGAGGTACTCGGCGTCCTCCAGCAGCGCCGCCTTGGACCGTAGGGCCCTGAAATCGTCCGACAGGCCTTGGTTGTCGTCGTTCTCCACCAGATCCCTCAGATTCGCGAGCATCTCCTCCTCGTCGTAGAGGCACTGCGCCGCCGGGATCTCCGCCATGGGATCTCCTATCTGCCGCTGGTTGCGTTCTCTTGGCGATCAATTCAATATATAGACGTGAGGGTGTCGATCTAATCTAATCGGAGTCGGTTGCGTTCCCGTATCGCGCTGACGACGACCCTGCTGCCCTCGGAACCGCGTGGGGAGTCACGGCCCAATAAATTTCTGATAGCCCACCAACGCCAGCAGGCCCACTATAGGGCGATGATCGTGCGTTTTTTACTCGTCATGGTGGCAGGGGTTTGGATCTGGAGTTTGTCGCATTGGAATATTCGAAGACTAATTACAAGGACTAAATATAAGTTAATTATAAAATTAATTGTACATATGGAAACTAAATGGCAAGACGAATCTATTAAGCCTAATTAATTCATCATTAGCAATGGTTACTATAGCAGCATACTGTCAAATCCTGAAATAATAGGCTTAATAGATTCGTCTCGCCGCTTAGCCCCCACCTGTGTAATGAGTTTTGTAAATAGTCTATATTTAATACTCCTAATTAGTATCTAAATATTCTATGTGATAGGGATTAAAATTTAGACACAGATCCAAACACCCTCTCGTACGTTTTTTTTTGCTTCCGTGTATTTTTTTACCGTTTGCTTGGTTTTTTTTATCGTCCTTTTTCCCTTCCGTTATTTCCTGCCGTTTCTTCCTTTTCCGTAACCTTTGTTTATTTTTTCTTCCGTTCGTTTTCTCTTTTTTCCCCATCTGTTACTTTTCAACGTGATTTTTCCTTCCGTTTCTTTTTTCTTTTCCATTTTTTCTTTATTGTTTTTATTAACTTTATCTTTTTCATATATATATATATTGTTCCGTGACTTTGTATAATTTATTCGAGGCATACATTTTTTATTCCGTAAGTTCGTATAATTTGTTCGATGCATCAACTATTTTATTCCGTGAGTTTGCATAATATTTTCCAGATGCACATGTCTTGTAGAAAATATGTCAACTCAATAAAATTGTTAATAAAAAATTATCCAAATATAGTCAAGTGAGATATCGTTTTGAAGGTTTTTTTTAACAAACTCAGTTGTGTAATTGAAATATAATTTTGATGCTCGGTGTGAGATTTATGATTTTTTAAATTCCAAACTCTTTTGCATGTGAGATGACATCATCAGTACATAGCTATTATTAGTAGTCTAAAATATATATAGCTGCAGTATATTATTAGCACGTCGATGCGCACTTGGACCATTAGCGCAGGGAGGTCACAAATTTTTTCTATTTTTTTTAAAAATATTTGAACTTAATAAAAATATATATATTTAAAAATATATATATATTACCCCAAAGGTTGTCCTTGACCAACAAATCTAGTACTCTAGTGTGTGGAATGCTTTGACACCTAAATCGAATTACATAAACTGATTATCTAAAGTGTTAGTTGGCTTTGCAATTGCTGGTGGTTGCTACACGGCTGCATGCAAAGCTCTGAAACACTGCCTCCTCCTGACCGAGAAGTTGCAGCCAAGCAGTCAAGCACCATGGCCGAAGGCAAGCTAGGCAGGTTCCAGCAGCACTGGGCTACAGACTACGGAGAGGCATGCAGGTGCTCATATTCACTGCTTTAATTTTCTGGCCTTCGCAGCTGGCAATCAAGAAGATGAGTACAGCATCAAGATGGCAAACACGCATGTATGATGTATATCAGTATACTCTCTCCGTCATGAAAACGTCATGAAAAGAATACAACTCTGGCTATGTATTTAGACAAGTATTTGTTTAGGTACGTAACTAGAATTGCATTCTTTTTGAAAAAGAGAAAGTATGTGATATCATAGAAAAATCTTTAGCTCATTCAGAATAGAGGATGAAATGAACAACAAAAACTTGTCTTCCTCGCAAAATTTAGAAACATATATAAAAATAAAAAACTGCAAATACCTTATTACCTGACCAACCATTTGGAGATATGTTCAAGAGAAATCAGTAAAATACAAAACAGAAACCTCGAACAATGGAAGCGACATATAGCACTACTGGAGAACCGACCTTTAGTACCGGTCAGTAACCCCCCTTTACTACCGGGCGCCTGACTGGTATCGCTTAATACCAGCCAAAATGTCCGGTACTAAAGAGGGGTTTTAGTACCGGTCGGTATTACCGACATATACTAAACGTCTTTATGCCCAAAAAATAAAGAAAAAAATCGACGAACAACCAGGACGCCCCCGCACACGCGCATCATCACAAGTCACGCGAATTTCACGCATAATATGTGCATGCGCGGTCCGTGGGATTCAAACCTACACAACACATGTAACCTATGGAGAGACCTTTAGTATCGGACAATAACACCGTCCGATACTAAATGTCACCATTTAGTACCGAGCGGTGTTATTGCCTGGTCCTAAATGGTATCCCACGAGGTACTAATGTTATTGCCCGGCAATAAAACGTCTCCATGAGCCGAAAATTTCTACCCGGTACTAATTTCTCACGTTAGTATCGGACGAAAAGCCGTCTGGTACTAACGTCAAGGACGAATGCTCATAATAGTAGTGTAGAACAATAGCACGGAAGGTCAGGGTTAATCTTCAGTCACAAGCTTTTATTACCTCCACAAGAATGGAGTCACCCTCAACCTTACCGGGTTCATCTGACATCGAGCTCCCTTCAATCAAACAAATCAAAGCCCGGGGTGACTTCAAGTTTGTTAACGTCGTTTCCTTAGCTCGATCGTGCTGTATATTATAATATTGCTTGTTAATGACGTTTCCTTAGCTTGTTGTATCTTATAATGTTAGCATATCCATCGCCTGTGTGTCAAAGATGAACACAACATCAAAGATGGAAAACACACACATGCATATGCGTGGGCGTGTGTCAGACACTTCTCCAGTGATCTTGCATCTTTTGTTGTATGTCGTAGCATGTTGCTCGGAGAAAACCACCGTACTTAATCGATGCTGAATAATGTGGGCCGCCATGGACCATATGTCTCTGTAATAATGTTCGTTGGTTAAACTTAATCTGCTGTACTAATATAGGCACTTAAAGGTTTAAATTCCATCCTCATTTGGTGGTTTGCATAGTTGGAGAGGATACCTTGTTATTCTATTGCAAGGCTTGCATTGTGTCTTCTCTCACCAACAAAATTAAGGTCCGTTGTGGCCGTCTTCTATGGATTCTACTGCATAGCATACAAATACAACTGTAGATATACTGTGAAGAACATGAGCACTGCATCAAGATGTGTGTGTGCGTCAAACACACATGCATCAGTAATGTGGTAGCAAAATCTGCTCGGGGGATTATTCGTAGCCCAACAATGTCAATGTCATGCATTCTGAATAGAGGATAAAATGAATGGCAAAAGGTTACCTTCCTGCCAAAAGTCGAAGCCAAAAAGTTAGAAACATATAGTAACTGAAAGCTGCAATCACGTCAGTACATCACCAACCATTTGGAGATCTGCTCGAGAGAAATCAGCATAAACACAACTAGAAACCTAGAACACATGGAAGCGATATATAGAACAATCCGGTAGGAGGTCGGGGTTAATATTCAGTTACCAGCTTTCATCTCCATAAGAACAGAGCCAAAATAAAGGCTTCCCATGGATACCGTACGGTTACTCAGGACCAAATAAAAAACCATCCATTTATCCTTGTTTGTATCACGGCTTTGTTCTTGATATTGGTCTAAGCCGTTTAAATTACTTTCCGATGTTGCACTACTTGTGCCAACAAAGGAATCTGCAATACACAACTTTCTTATGTGGCAAAATGTTCGATACACTTGGGCAAATCAAAAGTGTCCTATATATCCACATTCAGTAAGAGCATGCATGCATGCAGTTCAGTTATTGATCACACAAGCCGAAACATATTAGCTCCTAGTATTTATGCAATTCGTTTTGTTGAATTCCAGAGTCCAAAACATGTAATGGCCAGAGTCCTAGCTGAGTGAAGTCAGCTAGCACTACTAGAAACGGAAATATCCCCGTGCGGCGAGGCATTTCTTTGACGGGTACATGCAAAACCTATGGGAAATTCCTCTTCACTGTCGGGTCCGAAGTTTTCCTCCATTCCGCTTCATTCTGCTCGTCTGCGCCCCTCCCTCCCTTTTCTGTGCACGCTCTCTCTCTCTCTCTCTGGCCTTATCTGTTATCTCTTCCCCCAACCTAGCACCTCCTGCTCCCAAATCCAGAATCTCTCTCGCATGGCACACAGCACTCAGCAGCCACCTCGGCATGGGGGGCATAGCGTCTCGACGACGCGGGATGGCGAGCGCCTTGACGCGGGGGCGAGGGAGCCTCGTACTCGCCATCAGCCATGGCATCAACACCACACCGCCTTCACGCTAGGCGCTGGCGCCATGGCCGTCCCTGCACCAAGCTCCTTCCGCTGGCACGTTAAAAAAAAATGTGTTCCGTGGGGAGACTGACATTGTCGAGCTATCTCTGACGGTATTTGCCTGTCGGTTTCCCGTCGGAACATATTTTCCGACGGTTTCCTATATTTCCTTGACGGTTTTTGGTACGTAGGAAAATTCCCGTTTCCATTAGTGTAGGGTTGAGAGTCTATATAACATATAGAGGGACGAACATAGAAGGGGAATTAGTTTGATTGATTCTTGCTTTACTTCGATACTCTGCATGCCCCATTATATAGAGAACCCTAACAGCTCATCTAACAAATCAATTTAATCAACTAATATTATCCCTAAGACCCCCAACAACTCAACTGATTAATCCTATCTCTTGGTGCACGTGAAATAAAAGGAAAGTGCTATTGGACTGCATACACATTGCTATAATAATCTATATACCTACGCCAACAAGTAAGGAACCCTTCCAAAAACGTTGCCTATTAGTTTTACATGTAGCCTATAAACCTTCTAGCCCCCAAAAGAGGCTTCAGTGGCATAAACAGAACACTCACAGGCAATATACATATATTATGTAGTTAAACTAGTTATCGTGATATAGTTCATGAATGGCAATTACAAGCAGGTACATAACAACCTAGTAAGATAATTTTTGTGATGGAGGCAAAACATTTCACCTAAATAGAATAAGTATCAACAATCTGCAAATGAGATACACATAATGGAAAAAATAAACATGATACAATTCTAGATTACCTTAGAAGTTAAAATATTGCACCAGTGTTTGCAGTCATTCGACAAATCCTGAGCAGAAATTTGCATGCTAGCCCCATCACAGGCTACCCTTGTAGGTCTAACATTCAGACCAAATATTGTTGATCTGCAATAACAAAAAACATAATATCAGGAGAAAGAGAAATTTTCAGAATGCTTGGGTTTTTACACCAAATAGTTTTCGCATGACAAAACAAGGTACTATAATCAACCAAAATGAAGGCATATTTTGTAGGGGAAAATTCTTACGAAGTAGATTTTGACCTTAATTTCCCTTACTATATATATTCAATTGCTGCAAAATTAATATCATCTCATTATCACTTTGGATGCAAACCTATTGATGCAACTTCTATACAAGAAATATACTTATAATTTGACTGATTGTTCATCAAAATCTATGAAGTTTGACTTTTCCCCTGTCAGAATATGCCTTACATTGATGGATGGAGGGTATAGTGGACACCTGACACGAAAATGGGGAGAAAATGTCAAGAAGAGAATACTCAAGAATCCTTTATGAGAAGAATAATTTAGGCTTAAAAACGTACTATGGTAAGAGTTACTATGATAAGAGAAACAAAGGTAGATATGTAGTAGGTAAGAAACATAACAGAATTTACCATTTTAGATAAGATATAATCTGCATATCGGTGAGAAGTGGAAGGAAATTAAGAAACGGCTTAGAACAGCATGGCACAGGTCCACAGATCGATCGTGCGATCATAACTAGCTGAGTCCTGACACCCGAGGACATGCATCAACCGGGTAGGAGTAGATAGAGGTACTGAACGGATACAAATGATGAAACGATCCATCGACAGGGGACACTAGACTGGATTGGTACTAGTTGCAGCTAACTTTCAGATTTTCCTTTTTTTTTCTCGAACTTCAATCTTTTTCTTTGCTAAAAGAATCTTTGGTTCTTTAGTATATATGGAATACTATAATAGAAGACATACGGATCATGAAAGATCAGAAGCTATTAAAAGTCAGATACAGAAGAAGGCAGGAAATATGGTATTGTAATACAAAATAATCGATGTGAATCTATAGCATTTTAGGGACTCAGTTATATAACTACTGTACAACGGATATTTATGATATCTAAAGAAGCATATATGATTATATATAGACAAGTGGCAAGAGCTGTGTTCCGTGCATTCCATGTAAGAAATCAAGTATTGAAATCGTATAGTGGGTCCCATGTGTGTAAAAATTATGGCTTACTGAGGTCCTAAATGCAGAAATAATATATGAGAGCAAAAGGCAGTTACATGTATTATTGTCAGATATTTAATGCGACATGATTACATCCATGTAAGAAGATGGCATCCATCATGCCAAGAATTTTTACTCATTATATTCTAGATCTAGAGTAGCCTGCCAAGCCTGCAAGAAAACAGATATTGGAAATTGGATGGCTTCATTCACCTGGGCACAAGGTCTAATATTTCCAGCAAGAGATCTACACCTACAAACAAATCTGAAATTACTCTTAGATTTTCTCCTATTTTTGTGAACAGAGAAGCATGAAATTACTTTTATTCTTTGCTCATATTATTACTAACTAGTAGAATTCATATGGACTGAAAGCAAACTTAACTGAGAATTACCATCAGTTCATTAGGACCGCTTAGACGACCAGACTGTAAGGATGAAATAACGACATTTGTTTTCCAAGTGGAGTTCAATCAACTTTATAACTCCTGTACAGTACCTTTCATAGTCAATACGTGAAACCAAAGCCTTAGCAGAGGAAGGAACCGATCTGATTACCGGAACCAAGGCAACCAGAACGGGTATCTCCATCGATTTCATGAAGAAGCTTATCATACCATGAACGAAAATAGAAAACAGAAAAGTTTCTCAAACTAGAGTAGGAATTCGATCAATCGCTATCAGTACCTGGAGGCAGATAAATCGCTATGAGAACCTTTTTACCTCAGTAGGAAGCAGTGGATGAAAGCTGGAGGAAGGTTGAAGAGAGAATATCCAGTCGTGTAGGCAAGTGGCGGGTGGCTGTGCTCAAAGCAGTCTGCAAAATCCATTTCAGTAGAGTATATAATGTCGATGGCCTGAGGTGACTCCATAGCAGGAAATTGTAAATTCTGTCAAAGGAAGTCACTCGCATAAATTGCTTTGGGAAGGCATGAAGAAACTAGTGTATTTAGTAGTCTATTGCTATATCTATCATCACAGAGAGAACCAACCAAAGTGAAGTCTAGCTTAAAGAAACCCTAGTGGTGCAACTACAATAGGGAATATAAGATCAATATTTTACTTTACACATATATGGTTAGCTACTTATATACAGTGCCTATGACAACCAGAAAAGCTGGAAGACAACTATTTAATTTGTTGGTGCTGAAAAAAAAGTACACTGCTGCAGACCACAAGTTTTTGATAACAAATTAAAGCACATTATCTCTCTCTGTTACATACAATTAAACCAGGCGATGATCATGAAAACAATGTCCAGATAAGAAAAAGGCCGATTAACTAGTTATAGTTGAAGTTCAAAACAAAAAATGAGGCTAAGTTTGACCAATTTTTATAATACAAACTAAAATTTGCACAAGAGCCTCATCTTATTAGGCTCCACGCAATTGTCAGTACCACACAGGCTGGCCAGTGTTGTCGGTCTCCATTTGCAACTTACAAGAACAATGATACAGAGGGAAATCACAGTGTTCTCTAAATATCAGGAAGTTACAGCATACAAACTCAGTGACAAAACAGGGCAGAATTAATCAAAATGAAGCTGGAATATATGGTAGGAGAATGTGGAGAAAAAGGTCAATTTCGGTGCGTAACATTTTATGAAATTCCATATGTGTAGCAAGATTTCAAAAGAACCACCAGTAAGTGTTTCATAGCCGTTATTTATTGCACTCCTTGCACTTAGAAAGAACAAACATGTGCTCGGCTGAACTGGAAAGCACATAAGAGAGCGAACAAGAATGTGGTGTAACCAAACACGCATGAATGGACCGTTGTATTTGAGTTAGCACTGCATCTACGTATTATCAGAATATCTCAAAGCAGTAAACAAAACATGGCAATTGATCTTCTATGATAAGGAGGAGCAAAGGTACGTACGTAACGTAGATTTGTATCACATGTTGTTTCGAGTTTCCACTTTGCGCTCTTCATCACAGCTGATATAGCATGCTCTTAACTGTAACCGATAGAGTGTAAGAGATGAAAGAATAGGCTGCAGTCACTTGCAGCTAAAGCAGACAGCCAACTAGCTTTGCAAGAAAAACAGTACTTTAGTCATTTTAGACGCAAAGGAAGGCAGGAATATATGCATATGAGAGATGAAAAACAAAGCTGCCAATCGCAGAAATCAGAACTCGGACACGTCCCATTGCGAGAAAATTGCTAACCCTAGCACCGACTGACCCGCCTCTGGAAACTAATCCTTTTGCAAGGGAGGTAATGGTACGACGGGATCTGATCGAAAAATTGAAGGGGCTAACAAGCGACGTTGCTTGTGCTCTCACCTCCGGCGGCGGGGCGGCCGCCGGCGATGAGGACGACGCCTCCCTGCCGTTCTCCCAATCCCCGCTTCCCGGAGGAAGGGAAGGATCCGTACGGGAGTGGTAGTCCGCCGGGAACGAGCTGGATCTGCTCCGATCAGCCTAGGGCACGCCACCGGCGAGCGACGCCGGCCGGTCGGATGCGGCGGCATTTGCTGGTGGGCCGGTCGAATTTCGCTTGGTTAAGGAGCCTAACTGCATTGTGGGCCTCGAATAGCTTGCCGACATTATAGCCCACGACAGCACTTAGCCCAATTTCAACTAGGCCGGAACTTCAACTTAGCCCACGACAGTAATAGGTTGCACATGCTTTTAGGGCTCACATCGACACGTCCCAGAAACAGACAGGCCCAGTTATGAAATTGGACCCACTCCGCCCTCGCCCTCGCCCTCGCCCTCGCCTGATTGATATCTGTTTGGCAATCGCCGACCTCTGGCCGAATCGAAGGAGTCTTTGTGCCCCGGTTGGTGATCGCGGGTAGAGAAGAAGGCGACGAAATGCCAAGGCGGCGGCGGCGGCGGCGGCCGCCGTACGGGAACGCCGACGGGGCTGCGCCTCTACCTTATCTTCGACGACTGCCCTGGGGTACAGCATCCACGAGCTAGACTTATCACCCGGCTCTCCCTGTCACAAGGCTACCGGCGGGGAGCGGCGGCGCTTGCCCCGTCCATTCATCCGCGTCGACGCCCAGCGCAGGTTCCCCAGTTACTTCGCCACCGTCGGCACCAGGATCGTGGCAACCATAGTAGAGAAACAACTTTTGATCCTTGGATAAAAATTTCGGAATGAATGGGATCCAGGACTAAAGATGCATTAGTCTAAATTTTGTAGTCCCCAAGTCCCAATTAGTAGTTCTAACCGAAATAAAAGTGGAGCTTTGGGGCACGTATTAACCATAGCTGATGCCGTCCCTGTAGTGCCACGGGAGCGTAATCATCCGACGTGTACCGTAGTTATTGAAGAGAGAGAGACGAGCCGTGGCCCGTGCTCCCAGAACTAACCGACGGATCGGCGCGCGTTGCAGGAATCGTCTTCTCCATACGACGACGCCAGTCGATCCGCTGCGCCGCGCGCGGAGAATCAGAGAGGGCGCCCGCGCCGTGGGTCAGGCTGCGGAGCTGCTCGCGACGCGACGCTTGCCGGGCCCGTGTATGCTCCGCCGCCGCCCATGGTTCATGGAGCCTCAGCCTCCTAATGAAGCGGCCGCTGCACTCTTGCAATGCAACAAGGATTAAAGAAAAAGAAAAGTGGAAAGCAAAAGATCTATAAAAAAGAATCACGAACAGAGCAGCTCATTGATGCTCTAGTTTGCACTCTGCAGCCCGCCAGCCCCTCCCGTCAGAGCATCGTTTCCTCTACGCAATGTTGCTGCTCGCCAGCCGACGCGTTGTGCCTCCCGCTCACTGCCCCCATCTTTGATCTCTTGATTTGAGCAAAAAGGGTTCCATCGAGTGAATGGATTTGGTAGAGGGGGTGAACAGCAACCAATTTTTGTGGTCTGATTATGCAGGGGACATGGCGGATGGAGTATTTGGTTGGTTGCCTTTTATCTCGGGAGAGAGGGGAACGAGAGACTAGAGGTACGTACTCTTTTGACATGCGCAGAGGACATCAAATAAAATTAAAAGTTATGCTATAGTCCTTAAGGTAGGATTTAATTCTCTTCAACGATATACACCATTTGTCCTCAAACAAACAATAAAATAGTATACAAAGATAAAATTTATACTTGACGAGGATAGTTTTATGTGTCCATTGATGTATTAAATACCTTGCAGACAGCTCAGTAGACAAATCATTGTATGACTTATCTGTTTTACTGTCTATATTATATGTGATATGGCATTGTTCGCAGACAGCAGCTGTCTAAACCGTTGCACGTGCCCTTAATCCCGATTGGAGCCACCAACCGGAATAAATGGATTTAGTCTCGGTTGGAGCCACCAACCGGTACTAAATTCATAACACCAGCCTTTATCTCTCCGATTCCTCTCTCTCTCCCCCTTATCTTCTCCTCTCCCTCAGCACATGCAAATGGCCAACACTCCTCCCTCTACTCCCTCCTTTCCTAGGCTCCTCCCTCTGCTCCCTCCCTTCCTCCGCATCTCCTCCTCTCCTTCTGCTCCCTTCCTCCCCGCCTCCCTGGCCTCCTCCTCCTAGCTCCCTTCTCGCAAGATGGCCGGCGCAGGCGAGTACGGGCGGAGTTGCCTGGCCCGGCGCACCCGCAGGCGGCCTGGTGCGGCGCAAGCTACTAGGCGAGCTGCCAGATTTGATTCACCTCTGTTTGTGAATAACTAATTTGTGATTTTTGCTGGTGAATTCACCGTGTGTTGTGAATCAAATCGAACTCATGTGTCGTGACTTGTGAATTAGATCTTGTGTGAATTGATTAGTTGTATACTCTGTTACTTGTGTGATGGTCATGTAAGATAGCATGTTTCTTGCTTCAATTTGTGAAGATCAATTGTTTCTTACTCTTGATTTGATTATCTCTGCGGTGGAGTTGGAGCTCGAGGAGGTGGTGGTCGAGGCCGAGTTGCAGCTAGCGGTGGCGGCGTGAGCAGGCACAACGGGGGCGGCCCGTAGTTTTTTTTATTTTTTTAGAAGTCTTTTATCCTGGTTGGTAAAGATAAGCTTTAGTTCCAAATGAGATACCCAAGACTAAAAAGGGAACCTTTAGTTTCCGATAATTAGTTTCAGATAATTAGTTTCAGTTGAATTTTTGAGATCTATACGTCTCTCCAACCGCCTCTAAAGCCGGATTTTCTACCGGTGGACGCACAGCAGGAACCAGGTGTCGGTGCCCGACGTCTTCCAGCCCATCGTCAACGTCCGGTCGCGGGGCGTCACGTTCGGCCCCGGCCTTTTGTGCCCGTTCCTCCCCATCTACCTCCCCGTCGGCGACGACGAGGTGTTCGCGCTGGACACGAGCTCCTCCTTCGCCGTGCTCTCCCTGGCGAAGCTCTGGCCCCCGCGGCTGGAGAACCAGTGCCACCGCGACATCAGCGAGTGGTCGTGGCTCACGCTCCCGCCGCCGCCGTTCGATAGGCTGGACGTCACATCCTACGCCGTGCACCCCGATGAGCGGTGGACCATCCTCGTCAGCACCGCCGCGGCCACCTTCGCCTTCGACGCGACGGCGCGTGTGTGGGCACGGCGCGGCGAGTGGGCGCTGCCGTTCGCCGGCCGCGCGCACTTTGTCCACGGCCTGAACGCCATCGTCGGGCTCTCCAAAGACCCGGCCTCCCTCGGCCACCTCTGCTCCTGCAAGGCGGCGGCGACCGGCGACGGCTGGCCTACATGGAAGCTCGGCAGGGAGAAGCTGTTCAGCGAGGACCCAGCTGAGCGCCACGTCGGCGCTACTCTCCTCTACTTGGGAGGAAGCGAGTTTTGCCTTGTGCGGAGCGTCTCCATTGGAGGCGGCAACAACACTGCTGATGAGGAGGAGCTCGAGGAGGAGGGAGACGGCGGCGCTGACGAGGAGAGAGAGGTGCCCCGATGCGGTAGCTTATCTTTATCGTTTGATGACATTCTCTCTTGGCTATGACAACAATGGAGACCTGACGACAGGCGAGACTTTCCGGGTGCAATGCTACAAGGTGCCTGAAGGAACCACGGAGGCGTCCATCCTCGCGGATCCTGTGGCATTTTGGCTGTAAAATAATGTGCTAAAACCATGTCGTGATAATGAAGTTGCTATCTTTACTTTCACTCGGTTGTGGCTCTTTTGCTGTTCTATATGTTTTGATAATGTTTACACTCAACTGCAAACACACATGCAGAGCGGCTTGAAGGAGCAGGTAGCTCATCGTCGCCGGCGGCGAGGTAGATGGGGCCACGATCCTGGTGCCGACGGCGGCCAAGCAACAGGGACACCCCATTAAGCCCAATAAATGTCTAAATCAACATTTTAACACATCATATTCAACAATTTCTAAAAATCGGATCAACATTTAAATATACCACATTCAACATTTTTTAACATAGATCAACTTTTTTGTAAAAAGATATTGCATTCAGCATTTTTATAGCATAGTTCAATATTTGAAAAGAAGGATTCAACATTTTGACGAACAAACATCAACAATTTTTTTTTTGTTCTTCTTCTCCGGCGACGGCGCACGCCCCTAGCAAATCACGGAGGCGCGGGGCACCGCACGACTTGCGGAGGCGGCGGCGAGGAGCAAGGCCGTCGCAGCAACGGCGCGCGAGGCCGGCGGGAGGCGCGTGGAGGCCGGTGCGGGGGCGCCTCGCGGCAGTAGCGCGCGGAGGCTGACGGGGAGGAGCGCGGGCGGGCGCGCCAAGGCCGGCGGGGAAGCGCGCGCGGGAGCGGCGCGGAGCAGACGAAGCGCGGGGGTATCTCGCAAGGTAGGGTTAGAGGGACCCCATCCGACGGATCAAATTACCCGCACGCATCTCATACTTGGGAAGCCACATAACGAAAAAAAATTCTGGAAGCGTTCGACGCCCGCACGGCGCCTGCATGCAGAAGAACGTATTGTGGGCCTTATTTTAGCTTGCGGTTGATTATAGCCCGCGACAGCACTTGCCAGAATTTTTAACTGGGCCCGTCTGTCTATAGAATTTGTGTATATGCTTGGCCCAGGCCGACAAGTCGGCGAAACACAGACTGTACACACTTTGGATAATGCCATCCCAGAGTTGGTAAAGCAGACAGTTTGAAAAAGTCCGAGGCTGTCGTCTACTGAAATTTTGGTTGAAAAATCGATCATTTGCTCTCTCTTTTTTGTTTCGCTAATCATCCAAGTGAAAATGATGCCTATACTACATCTAGAACGCATATCTGCAAGAGCGTTCTCCACATGGTCGCAGAACAGTTTGACTTGCATTTACGCCCGCATATAGTTCGTTTATATGTGTACAAGATAAATGAATGCCCTTCCACACCTTGTTAGGTGTCATTTCCGTTCAGATGTCAGGACTCAGTTTGTGAGGGGACCTACTGTATGAAAATTTGAACTTTGACAATAGTTCATCACAGGGTAAAAACAGTCAAACAGTTGAAAATGATGTCTACATTTTATATTTGTAGAATGTGTTTTCTCTGACTTCTTCTGGCTTGCATTTTATAATTCACGGTTCAGATTTCAGAATTCACAGCATGGAAAGCTACTTGAAATAAACAGTCAATTCCGAACACTAAAGAGATATAGAAACGAAATTTAATCTGTGGATGATCTATGTATTAACTAAGAACCAAGAACAGGAAACATCCATTTAAAAAGAAGAAAACGAAGCATAGGCCAGGAAAACATCTAACAACAACAACGCCGCGTGCACAGAGGCAAGCAAGCATTCTGTTTCTCGCCAACTGGTGGGAGTCTGTCTGCGAAGGCTCATGGCTTGCTGCTAGTGCTATTCACAAGGTCAGGAACTCAGGATGATCCTGCCATGATCAGTTGGACATCAGTTAGGTACAGTACAGCTACAACCGGAGAGAGCGGGCGTCGGTCACTTGTCAGAGATCGGCGGGCCGCCGTAGTGGACGCTGCACATCTTCAGCTCCCTCGGCATGTCGATCTCCTTTAGCCATGCCAGATGGCCTTGATCTTGCTCCACGCTGGCGAGGTCAGTGGTGCCGTCTGCCGCTGCAAGCAGAAACACAAAACAAGCTTCTGTGAGCCTCAATACAGTTGCGAGAACTCAATACACAGCTGGTAATAATTACACGAAAATAGTGACAGTAACATCCAATGAGCAACTGAATTCAATTTCCAGGTTTGCCTTTATTCAATTAGCACAAACAAGCAGCATTGCAAGATACACGGTATTGCAGTTCATGTGTCTAATGTCTTAAGGGTGAAGCTAGATTAAGGGGGTGTTTGGATACGAGGTGCTAAACTTTAATAGTGTCACATCGAATGTTCGGATCCTAATTAGAAAAATTAAACATAAGCTAATTATAAAATTAATTGCAGAACCCTGTGCTAATTCGCGAGACGAATCTATTAAGCCTAATTAATTCACCATTAGCAAATGGTTACTGTAGCACCACATTATCAAATCATGGACTGATTAGGCTTAATAGATTCGTCTCGCGAATTACACTCCAACTGTGCAATTAGTTTTGTAATCAGTCTATATTTAATACTTCTAATTAGCATCCAAACATCCGATGTGACAGGTGTTAAACTTTAATAGGGTGGAGCCAAACAGGCCCTAATTTATACAGGAGGTTCCAACTGGCACATGAGCGCGAAACTGTGTGCTTAAACCGCTGATCACGTGCCCAGGTTGTGAGATGGACTGTACCTGAGTTCTTAAACAAAGCCATCTGCATGTTGTTATTTAACTAGCAGAAACCTTTCCCTATCCGGTGGGCTGCTCCATGAGAAACAACTGTTTTTGATAAACTATGATTAACTACATGATTGCAGATCATGCCTAAACCGTCCACAGTTTTGTGATTAAACAAGTACAGAAATATCTAGCATTGTGCATGTTGTCAATACTATAAATACCTCAACCACCAACTTGGCTTTTGAATATAGTTGATGACGGGACAAGCCTTTCAAGTGCCAATATGGTACATTTGTCGAAATTAAGAGGTAGTAATGAATGCTGAAAGCATTCAGATTTCAGAGGTAAAAAGATGTGGCTACTTACTCGAATGGTGTGTATATGGAATATCAGTGTAGTATGTGCAATCCCTATCCTCTTCTATGGAGTACGGGGGGCCAAGAATGTCGAGGATTGCACAAGGCGCAATGGCGGTAAATCGATGCATGTTTCCTCCCGTCGTCGGATACAGGACTGAGGTGTCACACGGCGCTGTAAAAACACCATCCACCACCAGTTTTGCCAATCTCACTGCAAAGCAAACCTTTAACATTAGAAGCTTTGCACTATATATGGAGGGTGGATGACAGTAAAGATAAAGCAAAACTGATGACAAAATATATAGACTGATCAAAAGCTTACATTGATCATCAGCTGAAGATGAACAGCTGCTCGCTGACGGATCAGAATCAGCATCAACCCAGTCATATGACTTGATATGCATGGATCCGAGGAGCAGCTTGCTGAATACCGTCATTCCAGGGTGATTGTGGAGAGGGATGACTGCATTCTGCGGCAAAAATAAGATAACCATCTGCCAAGCAAAGCACGGACATCAGTAAGAACAAGTCTGGCTTCAGCTAAGAACCCTAGACATCGCATATTCGCATGGACAACTTATTGATCAGATTTACACTCAAGAGTTAATTTCCACAGCACGGCATGCTTACCGAAAAATTTGGGCATTTGTATATTGTCGTGTGCGTAATGGTGGGGGTTCCTTGAGCGGCATCTCTAGCCCTGAAGAACTTGAGATCTGGGCTTAGGCCGACATCTTCCGGCTTCATCCTGTCTGCAAACATTATCACCGGCGATTCAAATTCAGTAAATCCATGAACAGGACATAATATACATATGCTGAGGCAGAGACTCTTATGCATGCTTCCTACGACAAGATGGCTTGAATGAAAATTTTGCTAGTCTCCTGCGTTTCACCAAACACGCTAAGCAGCAACAATCAGGACACTGCAGGGTAAAACCAGAAGGAAAAAAACATGTGTGTTCCTGCAAACAATTCCGGTTTAATCTGTTCCTGCTCACACGAACCCGTGTAACTAACGAACTTTCGAGAGTGGGTTATCGCACCATGCTTCAAAATTCAGGAAATTTTGGGGAACTTTTTGACACGCTGAACTGGCTACTACTCATATCTTTGAATCACATACACGAACAGAGGAATGCAGAGCAGCAGAAGTAAGTAGTGGTGTGAGTAGAGATAACGCACCGAGCATGTCGCGGAGCAGTCGGACCTCGTCGGGCCTGGGCACGGTGCCGGGCCCCCTGAAGACGTCGCGGCAGGCCTGGAAGAGGCGCTGCACGGCGGCCGCGTCCGCCTGCACCCGCCTCCTCCTCCCGCGCCGCGCCACCCCGGGCCGCCTCACCCCCGCCGGCTCCGCCGCCACCCGCCGCCGCTTGGCCGTGCGCTCCCCGGCAGCCGTGCCGGCGGGCTTCGCCACCTCCACTCCCCCAGCAACCACCTTCATCGATCAACCACCGTACCAACAGGCCGGTGATATTAATTATCTCGCAGGGAAAAAAAGCGATCCTTTGGCGCGATAACGGCGAGGAATCGGAGAAAGGAGAGGCGATAAGGACGCGGTGCGAGGAAGAAGAAGGGAAGCGGCAGTCGTGGGGAAGAAAAAAGGGCCGGCAGCGCGCTGCTATAAGCAGCGACAGCAGCGGCTGGAGGAGGAGGAGGACGGGGCAGAGGAGGTGGTGGTAGCAAAACCGTGGGCTGTGCCATCAGGAAGGCAAGGGGGTCTGGACCGAGGCAGGCAAGCGAGCCCATCGACTCGCTCGATCGGGAGGGGTGGGGAAGAGGCTGTGGGTGTCGCGGCCGCCGATTCGGGTTGGGGGGGAGGCGGAAAGCGATGCGCGGCGGCAGCAAAACCGACGGCGGCGTGGGAGGGTGGCAGGCGGGATCCGGTCGGTTGGGTACACGGTTTCGTTATCCGCACCGGTGAGGCCGACGCGTGGGCCCGCGCGCCACGGCTGACTTCGGCCTGCTGCTTCTTCCGGACGTCAGGTGACGACGGGATTTATTTTGGTGGGTTTTGTTTTTTTTCCCAGCTTGGGTAATGAACCGTGACGTCACGTTCATCAGAGTAGTGTCCACGTTCATCCATCCATGCCTAGAGTGGCACGTACGTGACGATGTTGAGACTCGAGAGGTTGCAATGCAATGTAATGCAATGCCACCTTTTTTTTTCTTCCTTTTCTCCTCCCCCTTGGTTGGAAATTTCCACGTTCTGTCTGCCACTCTCACTACCTCTGAATCTCTGATGAAGTATCGAGGCTTCATGCAGCAGCAGTTCCTGTGTGGTGCAGGCAAAACAAAACGTGGGGGGTCCTTGAGCCAGGTGTCGGCCAGTAACCACACCCCGAGGAGACCGTCTCCACTCTCTAGAAAGAGTAGGACCGTACCACTTGGCTCGGAAAGGAAGAAGCAAAGCATGATCGATCCGCCTGTTTGTTCCCAAACAGTGGGCACGGTATCCGTTCAGGCTTGAGATATTTTCCCGGGCCTGCCGGAAAAGGCAGCATGGGTTTATTGGAGATGCTTGATGCTTTGCAGTCCAACTGTCCAAGCTCCTTCCTAGCAGTACTTCTTTATAATGAAAAAAAAGAGAGAAGAAGAGCTCCTTCCCACTGTGCGTGCAGTACTGTGTGTGATGGTGATCCGCAGAAAGGGCTCCTTGAATTGTTAAAGCCGGCCCGGGCGGGCCCCACGCGGCAGCCCCTTGCTCGGCAGGCAAGCAGTGGGCGCTTGGCAACTGACCCGGCCCAGTTCCCCAAATTCCAACTTTGACACTATGCAAAAAGAAGATTTCTCATCACATCAAACTTGCAGTACAGTACTGAATGTGGATGAAATAAAAAAACTAATTGCACAGTTTGGTTGTACTTTGCGAGACGAATCTTTTGAGCTCAATTAGTCAATATTTGGATAATAATTCACAAATACAAACGAAACGCTACAGTATGCTACAGTGCTGGCACAGTGATTTTGGACAACCAAAATCACGCAACTAAACAAGACCCGTGTGCCCCACTTTCCTTAAGTAGAGTACCAACCAACAGGCAAGTGTCGCATGAGAATGTTTAAGGTCATGTTTAGTTCCCCAAAATCTAACTTTGGCACTATAAAAAAGAAGATTCCTTGTCACATCAAACTTGCGGTACATGCAGAGAGTACTAAATGTAGACGAAATCAAAAACTAATTGCACAGTTTTGTTGTACTTTGCGAGATGAATCTTTTGAGCCTAATTAGTCAATGTTTGGACAATAATTCACAAATACAAACGAAACGTTACAGTATGCTACAGTTCTGGCACAATGATTTTGATTGTCCAAAATCGGACAACTAAACAGGACCTAAGATCAACAGCACGAGCCGGAGCACGGAAATGTTTGTTGATGAATCAAGTGGCAAAGAAATGTTTAATATAATAACCGAGTGGTTATTGGAGCTGCAATGGTTAGGCTAGATGTGAGCTACAAGATACATGCATGGCTTAACCATCTTGTGAAATAAGAAAATATGCTATTTTGCATTTTGATACATGTCGCTAATTCCTGGACAAATAAAAATGTTTAGTCCAAATCTTTGCTTGCAGTGCAAGAGTTTGCCGCCAGTGCGTGCAAGCGATGACGACGCAGCACGATACATCTTTTCGTTCCAGGGCAGCAAAAATCGACGAGATTCACTTAAGCGTGTATAGCACCACCACCAGCTGTTCATCCCTTTATTTCCTTGAGGTCACACGATCGACATGGCAGCTCTCAGCAAATACGAAACTGATGCATCGTGAAAAAGAGGTCATGGTTGATGAATGACACGTGTAGTGAACACTTGTTAGATGACTTGCACCAACAGATGCATATGCTTTTATTGCAAGGAACAATAATATTATATATATTATTGTCCCCGTGCAGCTATACACGGCGGTGGTGTGGTCCCCGTGCGGTGGCCACAGCTGACGATGTCGAGCGCGATGGCGGCGACGAACTGCTGAACCGTGCGCGCGCGGCGAGGGAGAGCGACGGCGCCCGGCGCTGGTCGGGATGGACAGTATTTCATTTACCGTCCCGGCCTAAGATCATCTGGACCATTATTGGATCCGTACAATGAGGCATCGATGCAACCAGGCGGCTTAATGTGCGAGCAGTTAAGTTTGCGATTGGTTCCCTGTATCAGGCCAGATGCGAGCTCTTCGTGTGCGACCTCCGTACGATTGGTTGCCTGCACTGCTTGCTGGGCCTGGCTCGCGAGATGCAAAAGGACATCTAGAGCCTGGCTCCCGTGATGCAACTAAATTCTTCGTATCTCCAGAGCCAGGCTCCCGGGATGCAGCGGCGGATGCATGGATGCAGCGCGCAGGCAAAAAAACGCAGCGAAGCAGGCAACCAATCAACTTCCCACGCGAGCTAGGCTGCATGCAAACATCAACCAATCAAAAGGGGGTTGCATCTGACGAGCCTGGCCGACGGGAGCCTGGGTGGGTGGTGCGAGCTAGGCTCAGCAGAGAAGGAAACCAATCGCACCCTAAGTTTCTGGGCCTCGAGGAAGCCCAGTTACAAGAGCCCGCTCTTTCCTGCGGCCCATAGCCATCCAACACACAACTGAGTTGCAGGGTGCGCGCATGCACCGCTCAGGACTCTGGCCTCGTTTGGCAGCCACCTCCGGTGATCGTCGCCGGCGGCTGACACCAGTTCGAAGGCCAGCCGCCGCCGCTGCCGTCGCGATCCCTAATCATCGTCCGGTTGCAGGCTTCCAGCTCAAGGATCAATCTCGGTTTAGCTCTCCTCTTATATGTAAGTACTTTGAGTAGTAGTTTTGGTGTGACTGAATGTTCTTAGCTAGGATTGCAAAAGCAAAACTGATGAGACTTGCACACAAGTAACTGACCTTCCATCCAATTCCTTTTGTCCCGGTTAATATTGAGCCCGTGACTAAAAGGTCTTTAGTCCCGGGTAAAAAATGAGGGGCTGAAAGGACACCGACGGGAGGGCCTTTAGTCCCGGTTGAAAAGATCTGGGAGCGATGCTCCCCCTTTTTATCCCGGTTGGAAATTCTAACCGGGACAAAAGACCCCTCCTTTACCAACCGGGACAAAACGTCCCCGTGCACCCTCTCCCCTCTCTCCACATTAAATCCTCACAAGCACAAGGTCCTTAGCCACGCAGGCAGTACAGGCGCACAGGCCACTCTCTCCGGCCTCCTCTCCTCCCTCCTTCCTCCTTCCTCCTCCTCCCCTCCTCCTCTTCGGCGCGGGTGGCCACCCCCTCCCCTTGTTGCCCCTCCCCTTCCCCCTCTGCTCGCCCCTCACTGGAAGTGAGGAGCGGCAGCAGGGCGAGGGCAGGGTTGGCGCGCGGGGCGGAGCGGGCGGGCACCGGCGGCGCGGGGCAAAGCGAGGTGGAGCGGAGCCGAAGCGGCAGGCGGGGCTCGGAGCGGACTCGAAGCGGCAGAGCGACGTGGAGGTCGGGGCTGGGGCAGCGAGCGTGGCCGGCGGCTGTGCGTCACTTTTTTTTATTTTTTGTTGAAATTTTTTAGTCCCGATTGGTAACACCAATCGTGACTAAATGAGGCCTTTAGTCACGGGTGTCTTTTGTCTCGAAAAATTTATCCCGGATGATTTTTAGATGGATTTGACTCCTACCAACCGAGACTAAAGGTGAGTTTTCCACCCGTGACATGCAGCCATGTAGGTCACAGAATACCTGTATACGACGCTGGCACCAGGGGTAAACACAACGCTGATGACCTGGAGTGTCCTCACACGATAAATGAATGATACATGGACACTTCCTGGATGACTTGTAGCAATGGATTCATGCTTTCACAAACTATATATATGTAGCCAGGATGAACTCAACAAACAAGGATTACCTACCAACTGTGTTATTATACATATATATGCTAGTCCCATGCAATCTGAAATGTTGCACGATGAGTTGCTGATAGAACTCTTGAAGTATTGGAGGAAACCAAAATACCTTGTTGAGCTTTGACTTCTTGTCATCTTGATCCCCTCACCTGGTCATGGAGGTTGTGGTCGCCGTGACCAGCCGTCTTGCCCCTCCGCCTCCGCCTTGCTCCTCTTGCATTGATCGCCGGAGCCTCCTCCTGCCCTCTCTCCATCTCGTACCTAATTGGTTCGGCAGCAGCAAAGATTGGTGAAGAACTGCAGATAGATGCAACGACGCGTGTAGCAGTGCACTAGTACTGCATGCAGATGTACGATACGCGGTTCTTGATCGATCGGTTCCCGCGAGCACCGGGACGTGGTCGTCCAAGAGGGCTTTGCCATTATTCATGGCTAGATGTGAGCTACAAGATACATGCATGGCTTAACCATCTTGTGAAATAAGAAATTATATTATTTTGCATTTTGATAGATGTCGCTAATTCCTGGACAAATAAAAATGTTTATTACAAATCTTTGCTTGCAGTGCAAGAGTTTGCTGCTGTGCAAGCGATGACGACGCAGCACGATACATCTTTTCGTTCAGGGCAGCAAAAATCGACGAGAATCACTTAAGCGTGTATAGTACCACCACCAGCTGTTCATCCCTTTATTTCCTTGATGTCACACGATCGATATGGCAGCTCTCAGCAAATGCGAAACTGATGCATCGTGAAAAAGAGGTCATGATTGATGAATGACACGTGCGAACACTTGTTAGATGATTTGCACCGACAGATACAGATGGCCAAATGGGCGGCCCGGCGCGGCTTGGCACGAGCATAATTTGGCCCGGCACGGGTAGGCCCGCACAGTAATCGTGCTGGGTCGTGCCGGCCCACGTGCCGAAGGAGTGGCTCAGGCACCGCCCACCGCCTTCTTAGGTGGGCCATGCCAGCATGCTGGCCCGGCGGGCCTTAACGGCCTCACCGTGCTCGTGCCGGCCTGCGTGCACGGCATTCAACCACCTCACCCCTCCTCCTCCGCCTCCGCCTTAGCAGCAGCAGCAGGAGCAAACACCGATGGTGATGGTGTCATTCTAGCTGCCGCGCCACCAGATCGACCGCATCAAGAAGGGTGCGGTGGAGCAGGGGCTGGCGGGCGCAGAGCAGGGGAGGGCGCAGAGCAGGGGCTGTGGAGGGCGCGAGGGGCCAACGGGGGCGGTGGAGGGCGCGGGGGAGGCGGCGGGGGCAGCAGCGGAAGGCGCGGGGGAGGCGGTTTTTATATGCGGGTCGAGTGGGCCTTAACAGGCTGGGCCACCCACTTAATACCGACGGGCCAAATGGGTTAGGCCGTGCCGGGCCAGCATGTGGGCTGAGGTAGCGGCCCAGACATGGCCCATGGTGTGGGCACGTGGGCTGAGGTAGCGGCCCAGACATGGCCCATGGTGTGGGCTGGGCCGTCACGGGCATGACGGCCGCCGTGCCGGGCCATGCCTGAATCGGACCAAAACCCCATGCCATGGGTGGCCCACGGGCCACGGGCCACATGGCTAACTATACCAACAAATGCATATGCTTTTATTAGAAGGAACAATAATATTATATATATAAAGTAAAAGAAGTTCCACAAAGTAATATTAAGAAAGAATATACTATAAATAAAGAAATCCAAAAGAAACCTAATGATATGTACCTTTTGGAAAGTTATGAAGAAAAAGAGAAAAATAATGCGCAGAGTTACAAAGATTTTATAAACTCTCTAGATAATGATGAAATACATAATTTAGAAAATGCTACGGATGCATTAGAAATAAAAAATAAAAAAACAAGTAATTCAAAAGATGCTAGAATAAAATTAATAGATCAAGGAGGAGATTGTGAACATGATTGGATAAAAGGAAGAGGAGACTATAATATAAAATGTGCTTTCTGCATATATTACCCTAGTCAAGATAATAGATTTACATGTAGTATATGTTTAAAGCAAGCATGTGCTTCATGTTTAAAGAATACTAATCAGAAATGGAGACAAGAAATAGAAATAGTAGCAGAAGATAAAATATTAGTAAGTAGAGTTAGAAATTTAGAAAATAGGATAAATATTTTAGAAACTGAGTTAGAAGATCTAAGAAGTAGAATTGAATTCAATAATAAGATTGAAGGAAATGGTAGTGGCAACATTGAGTTAAACAATCAAGCTATAATTGATAGAAATAAGGATAAGGCACTGCAATTAAAAGATGCCATAATTAATTTCGGCAACAAATATATAGTTAGGTTACCATTTAAAGAAATTGTAGGAATAAGAATACCTGTAAAGGTAAAATTAACACCTACCATCACTTACAAAATATTAGCATTAGTAGATATTGGTTGTACAAAGAATATTATACATGATGAATATTATGCAAGATGTCTAGAAATAGTGCATACGATAGATCAAGATAAAGCAGAAATATCTACTGATATGTCAGGAACAAAGAAGCTTCATAATCAGTTAGCCTATAATATTGAAGTACAGATAAATAATACAAAATATATAATGGACAAAATCACAATAAGAGACCTATCCATGATAAATGATGATATGATATTAGGATTGAGATTTTTGAAGTTTTCCTTACAAACAACGATTATACATGAGCAAGGAATTACCTTCATTCCTTATCAAGATAATATTCCATACATAACAGAAGTGCAAACAGCTATAAGTTCTAATGTAAGAAAATCTAAACTAGAACTTCAAGAAACTGATGATAATAAGACCACCGATAACTTTATAGACGAAGAATTAGGTGAAAGCATAGAAGAATTCCACGTAGCAAATTCATGCATAGAATGTATCAGTCTGCAATCACTATCACCAAACTGGTATAGAGATATAAAATCTAAGAAAGATACAGATAAAATAGTACAAAGGTTAGAAGAAATCGAAATAATTGGAGAAATACTAATGAAATATTGGGATAAGAACGGTATAGTATGTAAACTTAATATAATAAATCCTGATTACATAATTAAGACAAGTCCTATAGAAGCAACATCTAAGGATATAGAAGAATTCAAGATGAATTCAAGATGCATATTGAATAATTATTAAAGCTAGGAGCTATAAGAGAAAGTAGGAGTCCTCATAGATCAGCTGTCTTTATAGTTAGAAATCATGCTGAAATAATTAGAGAAAAGTTAAGGATGGTTATTAATTATAAAAGACAAAATGATAATACTATAGATGATGGATATAACATCCCAAATAAGCAAGAATGGATAATAGAATACAAGGAATCAAATATTTCTCAAAATTTGATTTAAAAGTTGGGTTCCGGTAAGTAAAAAGAATCAATAGGCTGGACTGTATTCACATGTCCTCAAGGTCATTTTGAATAGTTGGTGATGCCATTAGGTTTAAAAAATGCCCCTGCTTTATTTCAAAGAAAAATGCAAAAAAACATAAATTTTCATGGCCATTTTGAATAGTTGGTGATGCCATTAGGTTTAAAAAATGCCCCTGCTTTATTTCAAAGAAAAATGCAAAAAAACATAAATTTTCTAGGCCATGAAATAGGTGAGGGAAAAATTTATTTACAAGATCATATACAAAGAAAATTTTGCAATTTCCTGATACTATGAATGATAAGAAAACCTTGCAGCAATTTTTAGGAATAGTAAATTATGCTAGAAATTATATAGAAAACTTAGCAAAATTGGATGGTCCATTATATGCAAAGTTAAGAAAAAATGGGCAAAAGTATTTCAATTCTGAAGATATAAAGCTAGTAAGAATCATAAAAGATAAGGTAAAAGGATTAAAACCCCTAGATTTACCTTTAGATGACTATTATTTTATTATAGAGACAGATGCATCTGAAATAGGATGGGGTTCTATATTAAAACAAAAGCCACATATATACTCTCCAAAAATAGAAGAGAAAATACGTAAGTACGCTTCAGGGAAATATAAACTAAAGGCAATTCGATGCCCATTCAGAGTGTTACAATGAGTAAGTACCATGTGCTTCTCTTTCAAGCAGCTATACATGTAGATGTAGTCATCCATCTAAGGGAACTTTGAAGTATTGGAGCAAACCAAACTACTCTGGTGAGCTAGCTGCTTCTTCCATGCTTCGTTCCTGAGTGGCGGGAGCGCAACGCGCCTGTGGCAGGTAGAGGCGACGGACAGCATTGGCTAACTGCTGCGCGAGCAAACAGGATGAGGAGCGTAACAAAGAATGGGCTCCCTTGAGCGTGCGCCATCGATCCGCCAGCTCTCCACTCAAGTTTCTTTTGATTTCACAGAGGTGCTAACACACTGACACTGACATATATGGGTCATGGCATCCAATTTGTGCATACAGCGATCACACAACTCTACAAGTAGATCACAACATCGAGTTGGTCTCAGCAAGTATTGTCAAAGCTGTTGGAACGCCTGAAGGAAGTCACGAAAAAAAAATGTGTGCGCATGCGTGAGTGTCCATCATGCTAGTCGATCTCTTCCTACTGTGGTTGTTGAGCATCCATTTCCAGTACGATCGTCATGGAGGCATCGACGATGACCGCTGCATTGCCAATTTCAACAAAAGACATGTTATTTGAAGCCGTTAGTTGCTGCAGCGGCTGCAAACTTCTTCCATGCATGGCGCGAGGAAGAAGAAATCAACAATATGCAACGCACGGCACGGCAGGCACTGCGCGTTCATGGATTGGTTAGTTCTGCTACCTCTGTTCGGATGGAGTTCGTCAAAACGGTCTCGTCTCCACAAAGAAACAAGCTGCAGCCTTGCTGTCTGTACATGACCTGTGCTGGCACGCGAGATGTTTAAGAGCAAAAGCATGAGCCGGATCGAGGGAGCACGGCCACCTCAGGCGGTCTGCCCCGGCGACGACGTCGTCCGGCGGCCTACCACGAGCTGGGCGCCGTAAGATGATCAGCGGGCAGCAAAAAGGCCGCGGCTTGCGGTGCCGGGCGACACAGGCTCTACTCCCGAACACCAAGCATCACCTTTCTTCTGATTTCAGAGTTCATGTTGTCAGCAACCCATCTGAAGAAGAAATGATATTATTTTGCATTTTGAGATGTGGCCCATTCGTGGCCAATTGTTAGTCCACTTCAGTTCGTTCTCCATAGCCATCAAGGTGAAGGGTTTGCCGCCGGCGCAACATCTTTTCATCCCAGGGCGGCAAAAATTGAGGAGATTCACTTAATCATGCATGTATAGTACCACCAGTTCATCCCCTTCATTTCCTTGAGGTCACATGACATGACAACTCGCGAGTAAGAAACTGATGCATCCTGAAAAGAGCTCATGATGGATGAATGATGTATGAACACTTGTTGGATGACTTGTACCAACGGATGCATGCTTTCACAAACTATGTATATGTAGCCAGGATGAACTCAACAAACAAGGATTACCTACCAACTGTGTTATTATACATATATATGCTAGTCCCATGCAATCTGAAATGTTGTACGATGAGTTGCTGATAGAACTCTTGAAGCATTGGAGGAAACCAAAATACCTTGTTGAGCTTTGACTTGTATACAACTGTATCGCTTGGTTCGATGGCCTGACCCTACCACCTGCCCCAACCCGCAACGGAGAACTTGTCTCAGGGGCGGCAGAACTTGTCTCAGGGCGGCTTCTCCGGTGAGGTTGGTAAAGTCCACGGCGGTTCCTCTCATGTTTTGTAATTGGCGATCGTGGATTTCTTGACGTACCTGGGTACGCTGCTGCCTGTGTTTGGCGGCTTGGCACGACGGAGAGGTGCCGGTGCCGCCGGAGTTGAACTAGCGCCCGGAGCCGAGGCCGTAGTGTGGGCTAAAGAAGCAGCCGCCACCGCCCCGCGCGTGAAGCAAGATGCTCCGTTTGACGAAGACGCCGCCCCGCCAGTAACCATGCGACGCCGCGACTAGGGGCGGACACGATATAGGTCCATAGGTGTACACTTGTACACCCAATACTTTTAATAAAATAATATTAGTTAGCATGCATAAAAATATGTGTGCTTACAAGATCGTGTAAATTATTGAACCGAAATAAAATAAATTGTCTCATTGGACCTAACCTCATTGACATGTTATATTAGGTGGTTGCTTAGCGTTATGACACTCGTCCAAGGTGGCAGGAACAATAAACATGCCGAACGTCCGGACCAAATTCCCCTTCCATTTGCCATTCGCCTTTTCCTCCTCTCTCTCATTCGCTCTATGATTCATTCTGCTAGGATTCGACATGCTTGCACATATATCTTTTTAATCCGTAAATTCATATACATGAAGTGGGAAGTGGGGGCATTCAGGAACACATATATCTCTGAAACTTAAATGACTTATATTGTATAGAACAATGCATAAACATCATGACTTTTGAAAACGTACAAAAGAGAAGAGCAAGTGCAATTACTTGCACTCTATCACTTTAAGATTGTGCAACGTTGAAACCAAATTACAATTATGATATCTTAAAATAGCATGCCAATTGACACTTCTATTTTTTTTTACTCTACTAAGAAAATTTCTAGCTAGAATATAATTTGAATCAAATAGATATATAATCTTTACGAGATAATATAAAAATCTTATAAAGCTCGTCTCTTTTGAAAATATCTATAGATAAAAGATTTAATATACAAAAGATATTTTTGTTACTACATAAAATGGTAGTGTGTATGTTTAAATATGGTTATATGAGGGCATTAGTGAATGTTGATATTTTTGTGAGAACAACTACAATATGACTGTTATATACTATAAAAGCTAAGGGCCAGCGAGTTCCTCACCACTAAAGTCTAGGAGTAAGCTCATGACATATGTTGCAACATAAGTGAAGTTAGAGCAAGTACATAAACTCTCGTAACTTGCAAAGTATAAAGACACTGCATGCTTCTATGTCTTTAGGATTGTTAGTTTATCTATGGATGGTTAATAAAACTTTGTTTCATTTGAAAAATATAAGTTTGATTGAAAATAAAATAGTGTAGTGAGATATATTTAGGAAAAAAACATGAATATTATGTACACTCAATTCTAAAATCATTTGTCCGCCACTTGCATTGCTCGCGGAGCCTCCTCCTACCCTGTCTCCATCTCATACCTAATTTGTTCCGTAGCAACAAGATTGGGGAAGAACTCAGTTGCAAGAAAAAGAGCAAGATTGGGGAAGAACTCAGTTGCAAGAAAAAGAGCAAGATTGGGGAAGAACTCAGTTGCAAGAAAAAGAGCAAGATTGGGGAAGAACTCAGTTGCAAGAAAAAGAGCAAGATTGGGGAAGAACTCAGTTGCAAGAAAAAGAGCAAGAAACCAAGAACTCGATCTATCACCAGCAGACAATGAACTCTTTCCTCACCAGCAGACAATGAACTCTTTCCTCGATTCTTGATCCGGCTCACCTGGTCATGGAAGAAGCGGTAGAGGTGTCGTCCCGTCCTGGTGCTCCACCTCCCTGACTTGGCTGTGTGGAAGGGGTGCCCTTGATCGAAAAAGGGGGTTTTATAGTAGCGGTGCCAGGAGGAAGATGATGATGGCTGAGCGAGTGAGAGCTGAGGTGGTTGGGTTTTCACCGCTCTCGAGGAAGTCGTGCACTTCCTCCGTGTGGTCATGCATGTGTGTGTGGGCCAACCAAATGGGGTCCTTATCATCGGACCCACTTGTGCGGATGCACAGAAGTGGCTGCATCGTGGCAAATCGGTAGTGCAGCTGCTCATCATCATGTTGCAAGGAGATGACAACCCACACATTGCCAGAGATTGCCATGGAAAAGCCCTGGGAGCTCGTTTTCTAAAAATGAACATGGACAGTCGTCGTATTAGCAAGTTGGTCGTAGAAACACACGTTTAACATGTGCACGAGTACATCAATATCACACATCTATAAGTAAAATTTCAGCAGACTTGTTCGGTTAATCCTCTCCCCAATAAAATTGAGAGAGAATTGGAGGAATTTTTCACTTGTAGAGGATTTAATCCTTAACAACCTTCTCCCATCATTTTCGATCCCCTTTAAACTAAACAAACTCTTAAGCTTAACTCTTGGCAAGAAAGGATAAGGGTATTCATATTTATCCATGCTTCAGCCTCTAATATAGAGACTTTATTTGGTGGCCCACTTGGAAGAAGTGGTGCGCCCTCACAGGAATGAGATACCTACCATCGGGATGAAGAGCACAAAGAAAAAAAAGTTCAAACTACTTTTCTTAAATATAGACAAAGTCTAGAACTATGTCTTAGTCTAGTTTACTTCTGAACTATGCAAATTTGGTTCAATTTACCTCTAAAATAATTTAGCTTTTTTGTTTCTCCATGCACAAGCGGAGTTTTAAATTAATTTTTTGCCAGATGATAGTAGACATCATAACACATGTTAGAAAACTATATCATGAATTTTTTATCACTATTTCGATAGGATATGACATTTAATAATAAATTGATTCCAGGAATACAAAATTATAAGAAAAATAATTATGACAATTTTATATTATATTTTTTTGGACATATATTATGATGTCCACCATAATCCTGCAAAATTTAAATTTAAATTCAACTCGTGTATGGAGAAAAAAAGAGATAAATTGCGTTAAGGGTAAATTGAACCAAATGACATAGTTTATGAGGTAAGTTGGACCAAAACATAGTTTAGGAGTTTATTTGGACTGATTGTACTTGAGGTAGTAATTTGGAATTTTTTCCGAGCACAAATAACTTTGATGTCTCCAAGGGAACCGGCTGGCTTGATTTTATTCGGATTGAGGTGAAGGGTGACCATACCTGATGATGACTAGCTAACCCAATGGGTATGGGAAACTAACTGATGGTTAATGATGCAAAAACTGGATGACGACATAGATGGTTATCCTCCATGCATGGTCAGGCTGAGCAGCAGGAGGCAGCGAGCTGCCGGCGCACGGACGCGGTGAACGCCGCGACTGTGGCGCGCGCCGCGTCGGCGGTGGCGGCCTGCCTCTCCAGCGCGGCGACGAGGTTCTCCTCGCCGGGCCTCGCGGCCTCGCCGCGAACTCCGCCACGCTGCACCGGAGCCTGCCGGCGAGCGCGGCCATGCTCTCCTCCATCCACACGGCGGCGTCCTCCACCTGGGGTGCCAGGGCCAGCTCGTCGGCATCCGGGGCCTCGCCCCGCGCCAGCGACGCGTCCGTCTCGCCGGCGATGTAGCCCAGGAACCCCGCCGTGGTGGGGTGCACGAGGTGCTCCACCGCCGCCATCCTCCGCAGCTCCTTCTCCCTTATCCGACGCGTGGTGGCGGCGAACCCCTCGGTGTCGGCGCGCCGCGCGGCCGTGGACACGGCCTGCCGCCGCAGCGCCGCGACGAAGGCCTCGTCCTCCGGCCCCGGACGCCGCGACAGCAGCGACAGGGCTCGTTGGATGTCCGCCGCTTCCCTCGCCAGTATCTCCGCCGCCCGCAGGGCGATGAGCTCGACGCTGTCGACCCAGTCCCAGAACTCGGGGGAGAGGGCGCTGGCGTTCTCCAGCGGCACCGCCACGGACCGTAGGGCCCTGAAATCCTCCGCCAGGCCTTGGTCGTCGTCGTCCTCCACCAGCTCCCTCAGCGCCGCGAGCATCTCCTCGTCGTCGTCGTAGAGGCACTGCGCCGTCGGGATCTCATCCATGGTAATATCTGATCGGAGTCGGCTGCGTTCACGCGTACGCCGTATCGGAGCAGAGTCCGCTCCGCCGAGTACGTGCGTTCCTGTATAACCGGATCTGTACCCGAAGGCTTTTATACCCCATCTTGGTGACTTGTTCTTGACGTTATATGTCCTTTTAAAACTTTATACTAGCACGATGCATGTGGGTTACCATGGTGAAATACTGATAATATTAATTTTATTTTAAACCCACATGATATTTATTTTTAACATTATACTCCCTCCATCTCAAATTACTATTCGTTTTGATTTTTCTAGATACGTAACAAAAGCTATGCATCTAAACATACATAATTGCAAAAGCTAGGTATCTAGACATACATATTTTGGGGTTCAACAGCGCATAATTGCAGATGCAAGCTGAAAAACTGGCAGAGTTATCTTTAAGCAGGCAATCCCGCTTAACCCTGGGGCTAACATCTTTATCAATATTCCCATCTTTACGTAGCATCGCTCCCAACCAACAAAAGGTGTCTAGTTTCCACACAACCTTCCAAACTAACTTCTCCCTCCTCGTGTTGAAGCCTGCATGTTCACTGCAGGCTGCAGCCTGCATTGAAGCAAGAAAATAATAAGCTTGATAAAGAAAATTTCCATGTACACTATCACAAAGGGAAACAAAAGTATGCAATATACTAGTGTGAATTGGTGGCATGTGCCACACAATGTTCCAATCGGTTAAAAGACTTGCTTAGGAATAACCTTACTGACAGTTCAATATCCGGACTGCAAAGCTTAGGAATAACCTTAAGCTTAAGAAGCTGGGGGCGTTACTAAACAGCTGATTCACTTGAGAATTAAAACAAACCTCTGCTTGCACTGTGGTTATATGAGTTAATATGCAAGAAGACAATCATGCATCATATGAGAAAAGTGAACTAAATGAAGTCTCATACATAATATATTCTTCAAAAATTTAAATAGGTATACAATAATGCACAAAGTGCGACACAGTTAACATGTTCAGATTAAAAAAATAAACAGAGCTTACTTTTTAAACATTGGTCGTTGCCTTGTATAGAGGTAGAGCCAATCATATTTTACCGGATCCTAGGGAAGACTGAAATCACTTATGGCTTAACTGGATTTCCTAGGAGAGCAAACCTTTGACTAGAACATAATTCATACAGTGGCATCCATACTTCAGTACTCATCCGAGACAGAAAACAACAATGCAGGAGTATGTCAAAGACCACCTGATCGAGAACCATATAGGTTTATTGTTACACGCAAAATAAAAGGCATTCATGAAGGCAAAAGTGCATACGAAACAAACAAGCATCGAATCAACAGGTGGAACTTTGCAGATAATTTATGAGACTGTGGGGGTGATTTTACATATACTAACCGTTTTGATGTACAGGGTGGAAGTCACATGCTGAGATTTTCATGCTTGACAACTCAGAACTGTGCATAGATAGGAGAGAATCTGGAGGATGGATTGATGGAAGAATCTACTATTCAAAGAATAGCCCTGCACGGTAGTTGAAAACAAGTGGCTTATTATCCATCAGAAAACAGTAACAGAGTTTAAATAAACAAAACGAGAATGAGTGTTGTTTATGGGGTTAGGGGAAGCAAGCGAAATTTTGGTGGTTGAAAAGTTCCACCTCTTTGTTACCTTGGGTTAGTCACGGATTTCGACTATTGGAATGATTCCTATTAACTTGCGGCAATGCCTTCTTAGCTCCTTGCTGCTGTCATACATGACATGTAGTTCTCGCAGTGAACTTGGAAGGTCATCCACCTTGGGCAGCGACTGGATGGCTGGGCAGCCACCTATCACTAATTTTTGCAATGAACTTGGGAGGCAGTTCTTGGGCAAGGATTGGATTTCTGGACAACGGTCAATGACCAACTCTTGCAGTGAACTTGGGAGGCCATCCTTGGGCAGCATCTGGATGGCTGTACACTTCCAGATACTTAATCTCTTGAGGCTGGGAAGGCTATGCAGCCGTGCAGGGAGGTACTGCAGGCTGCTGCAGAACTCAAACCTGATTACCTCAAGGGAGTTGATGAACAGGAGGGCCTCTTGCTCCTCTGTGAAGTGTTCCACCTTTGCATCCCTAAAAAATACCAATGTGGTGAGCGAGGAAAAGAGAGAGCTACAGATGGGTGCAGCAGTGACTCCAGCCACATCATCCATGCTGAGCTCCTGCAGTGTGGAGGAACGAGATGGAAGCACTTGTTCATGCACGCGTGAGGGCTCAGAATCAACAAAGAAATTGGGTGTTTCTGTGACACGTAATGTGGTGAGATGGCCCTGGGCTAGGAGAGATAATAATCCCTTGACTCTCAGACCGTCACATTCGCATATTGATAAATGTGTGAGAGAGCTGAGGTTTGATAGAGGCACTATTGTCTCCAAGCCCACCACGCCTTCAAGTTCAAGGTATTCCAGGGAGGTCGGTAAGGGGAAACAAGACGAGTGGTAGGAAGAGAGGAGCTTGGGGCAAGTTGATATGTCCAACCGTCGGAGGGAGCTCAGATCTTGGAGCCCACCTCCTCCCCCGGTCCGTCCATCTTCTTTGTTGTCATTAAGTGGATTGGAGTGGAGGCTCAGCTCCAGGTAGTCGCATATCAACAACTCCTGCAGTTGGCGAGGCAAAAGCAACAGCCCTTCTGCTGCCAATGCGACTATTTCCTCCTCCGCTCTTGGGTCCTGCTGCTGGCCCACTTTGTGACCTGGAGATGATGGTCCAGGAGTTGCCATTGCCTGGTGCCCCATCACACCAAGCCCTGTTATCTTCTCAGAATACCACATCCGCAGATCTGAGAGCTTCGGGAAGTAGGTGAGTAGCTGTGTCAACTCCTTCCCACTAGCACCCCACCGGTGGATAAGCAAGGATTCAACTGGAAATTGGTACTGGACATGATTATCTCCTTCATCAAATGGAAAGGAGTTACTTGAACAGGACATCTTTAGGGTCCTCAGGGATGGTAGCATTTGCAAGTGACGCAGTGGTAGAGGTTTGCATTTGAGCATGTCCAATTCTGTGAGTCTAGTTAGATTATCAAAATCCAGCACATTCCAAAACGTGCTACCTGGAATATCCTTTTCCTCAATTGTCAAACAATATCTAGAATTCAAACTTTTTGTACAAACCAGTTTTTGAAGACCTGAATTGCCAGTGCCTTCTATCTTAATGGAGCAGGGAGCTTCAGTCCAAGGAACAGGAGGAAATGACAATAGCTGCGGACAATTTCCAATCTTGAGCTCCGAGAGTTTAGGAAATGGCAGTGCTTCTTTCTCCTGTTGACAGCAAGCAGAATGTGGAAATGACAACTCCACAAGGTTGGAGCAACCCCTAATGACAATCACTTCCAAATAAGGAAACAATTGGCAAGGGGCATGTACGGCCCACATTTTCAACTTTGGTAGGTTCACAAGTTCTAACCTTCGCAAATTTTCAAACCTTTTATTGCGGAAATTGCCTGAAATTTCCTCATGGGGCACATTAACTAACCATAACTCCCCTATTGGTGGAAATGTTTGCCACTCTACACCATCTAGACAAAGAGATTCCAACATTGTGACGGAGAGGTTAATACCAAGCCATGAAGGGCAAGAAGCTCCTCTGTGCCCTATAATAGATAACTTTAGAAGGTTTTGACTGGGCTTAAGCCTTTCAAGAACATGTTCTTCTAGTGTAGTTTCAGTGGTGGATCGGACAATATTCCAACATAATTTCAACTCCTGTAGGCGGCTTTTTTGCATCAATTTTGCTTCATCTGCTTCTTCCTTCAATTGAACATTTTCAAGATTATCAATACGCAGTGATCCACAAAGCTCTACCAAATGTCCTAATTGCTTCAATTCAAAACCTTGTCTGACCACAAATCTTCTTAACTCCTGTAATGATTTTAATTTTCCAACCTCAACAATGCTAGCATGTGTTTCATCCTCACAAACAAGAAAATGGCGTAATTTTACAAGGTTGCTCATATCTCTTGGTAACTCAATGATATCTTCATAATGTTTAGCATCTAGGACCGTCATGTGATAAAATCTGGAAAGTTTGTTGGGAAATCTTGTTTCATCTGGAAAAGAACTTTGAATCCGAAGGTAGCGAAGATGGACAAGATAATAAAAGTTGTGCAACAAATCTTCCACTTCATAGGATGCTTCAGATAAAAAGACAAGACGAAGGGCTTTTGCTTCCTTAAATAAATCACCAAAAGCCTTCACAAAGCAACCATGGTGTTCCCCAAATAACATCAAAGACCGTAGTTTTTCAACTTTCAATCGTTTATCCAATGTATTAAAATCCTCCACAGAATTTTTGAGAATCAATCTATCCTCGACTCTTGTACCATCTATGTTGATAGACAAGTGGCGGATTGATGGCCGGATTTGTAAGGTGCACACTTGAGATTGAGAACCGTCTATGCTAAGGCATTCATGTGATGAAACATTCCGCGCTAATTCATGCAAGAGATCATGAATAATGTAACAAGTGCTTCCATCTTTTTTTGCACCCTTTTCAAAAAATCCATGATTAACCAATTGCTTCAAATGGCTTAGCCCTATATCTTCAATCCTTTTATTTTCACCGCATGATGAATGCAAAACATCTAATCCTATCCAAAAGTTAATTAGCTCTTCTCTTCCAAATTTGTAATCTTGAGGAAACAAAGCACAGTAGGAAAAACATCGTTGGAGCTGAGAAGGTAGGTAATCATAGCTCAACTTCAGTGCGGGCATAATGTCATTCTTGCCATCACTTTTCTCCCATTCCTTACTTTCTAGCACTCTAGTCCAATGAACCAAGTCAAGCTGATTTTTCAATAATCTGCCGACAGTTTTTGCTGCAAGAGGGGAGCCCTTTAGTCTCCTAACTATCTTATCCCCAGTTGCAAGTAAGAATGTGTGGTCCTTTCTAGATTGATCATCACCAAAGACAAAATCTAGGAATAAATCCTTGAATTCTTTATAGTCTAAACCTTGCAAATATACTGAATGATCAATTTTTCGAACCATTAATTGTGCTTGTGCTGGAAATCGAGTTGTGACTATAATTATATTGCCCTGTACTTGTGATTTTTTGAATGGCACCAGTAGCTGTTCCCATTCATCCTCATTGCTACAGTCCCATATATCATCCAGTATAAGCAAAAACCTTTTCTTTTTTAACCTTTGCTGAATCAACTGTCCTGCAGTACCTTTGCTTTCACCATCAATACCAGGGATATCTTTTTCAATGTCTTCTATCAGCTTATTCGCATCAAAGTTGAGTGATACACATTTCCAAGCCTTGACATCAAAATGTTCTTGCACTTCTCCACTGTGATATACATGTTGTGCAAGAGTTGTCTTTCCTATGCCCCCAGGACCAACAATTGGAATGACTGTGAGGACCTCACCACAATGTTTATCCTGTGTGATATTACGTATGATTTCATTCATAATGTTGTCCCGCCCATACAACTTCGGCTCTGTACTTTCAGATGTGGTGATGGGACGACTCTGTGCAATATTTGGGACTGTGCTCCAGTCTGAACCTAATGCTGTAATAATGCCAGAAACCCTTTGATGCACGAGCTGTAATTGCTTTACGATATGCTGCATTCTTTTGGAGGCATCCACCCTATTAAATCTCAACTTTGGTGGTTCCTGTGTATGGTTCCTTTGTGGTGAACTGTGGGTGCTATTGCCATCTTTGTCGTCATCATCACGAACAGATGGCAGAGATGAGCAAGGGAAGCGTTTACCGACAGCATGGATCGGGTTGCAAGCTCTGAAAGTGAGCTTTGCCTTGCATCCGTTGACCTCTCGTTTAGTAGTAGCAGCAGACAAGCATGCTGGCAAACAAATATGTTTGCCAACAGCTTTTGCATTAAGAGCCAGATTATAGGCGCAGCCCTTGGCATGCTTGTCAGCAGCATCAGAGGTGTCATTCAGCTCGTCCTGGATGCGGAAGTACTCCAGCTCGTCCAGCACGTCCTCAGCATCGTACCCAAGATCCTGCAGCCGCACCAGAAGCTCCTTGAGCGCTGAGTTGTCTATTTCCCTGCCCAGGGCAGGCTCAAGTAGCGCCTTTACGGACAGCAGCTCTAGCTCGAGGTCCTCGACATTCTTGCCGAGCTTAGCGCTGGCTGCCCAATCCTTGAGCAAATCGTCCGTGAAGGGAGCCAGCGCCTTGCCCACCACCGAGAACGCTGCACTGACCAGGGCACCCGCCATCCTCGCGTTGATGAGTTTGTGCGTGGAAGATCTCGGAGTTTGATGCGTCTGCATGCACGGACCAAGAGAGAAAACCATCATTAGCAAATGCCACTAAAAAGCAATATTGATGCTGCAGGTGCTGTAGAAAAACGTCTACAAATTTACTCACCAGCTAGAGAAACGTGCAGAATTCGATCTCTGGGGTTGTGTTGAGAACACAATCGGTGCTTACTGCCTGCAAGCAAGAAACGATCCGTAAGCAGGTGAGACGGTGTGGCACAGACGAGGAGAACTCGAGATTCCTGTGGTGGAGGCAGCCACCAGCCACAGGTGGTCGAAGAGCTGATAAGCAGTGCAGATGCCAAACCCAAACGCAAGCAATCAGGAACATTACCGACTGAATCCTATAAAAGCACTGAATCTGCATAATAATCTTCTAACAGAGAAAGAGAAACATAAAAATCAAAAGCACTGAATCTGCAATCTCTCGTGTCCCAATGCAAAGAACAACATGGCATTTCTCTACGCTAATCTGCATTCTGGGACATAAGTAGGTGAATGGTTGCACAATTACCTTTCACTTGTGTCCCCTAATCCGATTCCTCACTCCTGTCTTGCCGCTCCTCCCATGGATCCCAACTTTTCAGAGCAAGATGACTCAAAGCAGTGAATGCGCATGCACAAGGGAAGTGGAATCACCTCAGCGACGACGAGGAAGACGGGAGCGCGAGACCTCGCCGAAGACGAAGAAGAGCTCCTCGCAGTCGCAGCAGTTCACAGCTCACCGGCCGGAGGCGATGACTGCGACTCGGCTCTCCAAGCCCTCGGCGAAGGAGTAGGAGGGGTTGTGGTGGGGATGGGAGATCTGGCGGCGAAGGGAGAGGGGAGAGCCTGGATGGAATCCGCCCGCGACGAGGCGGCGGCCGCCGGAGCGGAGTAACGGGGAAGAAACGGAGCAGGTGCACGAGAAGGATTTTTTAGCAAAAAAATCGGGGTCCCGATAGGGGGTTTTATGAAAATAACTGGATCGCGATTATTAATCGCGATCCGAATTAGGAAGTTTTATGTAAATAATCGGATCGCGGTCCACATCAGGGGTCATGTGAAAATGATAAGGGGTAATATTGCTCGCGCCCGGCTCCACTCCACGCCCCGCAAGCCTGCCAGAGCACTCCTTTCCCAGTCAGGGAATGCCCGCCCCCAAACGAGAAGTCAGGGGAGGACGCCGTCGCGGCGGCGGCGGCGGCCATGGAGCTATTGGCGGCGCCGCAGTGCAGCCCAACTGCTCAATCTTCTCGCGCGCGATCTTGGGAGACTCACCGGAGCTCCGGCGCATGGATTCTTGCTTCTGCAAATGGAGGCGCATGAGAGGGAGCGGTGGTATCGATGACCAATCCTGAAGCATTATTCAGAACTCGCAGTAAACTTGCGTATGGCTAACTGATGGCACACCTTGGGAACGGATACTATTTCGTTCGTCCTCGGTGATCAGCTTCTCGTCAGCCTCGCGAGGGTCCGCGCTGTTCATCCCGCATCGCCCCATGTCGCACTGGACCATCTGAAGAACCAAAGACAGCATCACACCAAACAAGAAAATGTTCAGACTACTGTTATTTTAAAGCAGTTTCTGAACTAGATAGTACATGAATCAGGATTACGCTACGATTTACAGACAAGTGAGGTGACCTTTAATCTGTATATTAATCAAAGAGAGTAGTAGCTCAGAACCTTCAGGGTCATGACAACCAGTTCACTGACACTAACAGCATTTGATCAGCAAGCTAGCTGCAGAAAGATGAGATCTTTTTTTCCAAACAAGACGACCATCTATGTCTTGTTATGACAGAGAGGGTCATGCAATGCACTAGTGCTGTTCTGCAAGACAGTATGAAACTAAGCTCAAGGAGAGACAGGATTGTGCTCACATTGATTTACCTTCGACCTTACAAATTAGAGATCATGCGCTATGTAATTGAATCAGATTTAGGTCATTAGAACACAAATGATCTAGGGCATTTCCTCCTACCTGGCCATTGATTGTTCAAATACCAGAAATGAAATTTAAGCAGTGACCACAGCCAACAAAAATCTCCAGCAGTTTGCAAAAGAAAGATCAGGATAAGAAATGTCCTCAAACGAAAGCACATGATTCTTCCTTCATATTCATGCGTGTTATGCCATCATGATAAGGAGGAAACTTTATTCCATCTCTTGCTAGAATGCTCGTTTGCGCAAGAGTGCTGGATCAGGATGAACACAAGATGTGCCAATTTCCTGTAGCCATTTTAATCGTATGTCATTTGCTGTAAATTCAGGGTTGAAAAGCCCATGACTACAGATACAAGGTGAAATTGCCATAATTCCTCAAATACACACAAAAATAGCTCCTAGCACCCTATCTAAAAGTAATACTATTTCATATCAAATAAAAACACCTGTTTCCGCACATGAACAACAGTATTGCAGCTAAAAGAAATAGTGTTGATTAACAAAGCTAATTTCACTCAAGCATCCACCAGGAACTAAGAATTTAAACTTGTCTGCATTCTTGATCAAATTGGAAGGCAGATGCTGATTTTGGTATGGGTCCCATAGTATTGAAGAGGTCCCTGAAAGTTTACTCTTGAGCCAGGTACGCCAAGAAATCCACGATCTCCTGCCGCAAGATCCGCTAATGATCGGTGATGATTGCACATTTATGCAAATTGCGGTTGCGATACAAAACATGAACTGAACCGACATGGACTTCACCAATCTCATCGGAACTGCCGCCCTGAAACAAGTTCTGCCGCCCGACACTAACTTTGGAAGAGACAATCTGGGCGTGTACAGGGCCGTGCGAAACTTCATCGTATCGTATCAGCAGCAGCAGCCGCCGCCGCCACCGCCACTGCCGCAGCAATAGAATGCCAGTCTCTGATGCTGATTCTTGAACAATAGATGTAGCTGTTGAGTCAATTGAGTTGGAGTGTTGACGAGTCTGTTGCTGTGTGAAAACACATTATCAGTGACAGTGCTTAGGTGCAATACCATAACCGCAATGACACTGTGGTTCAGCTGTGGCTGAAAAATGTCATTGTAGTAGGTCGTGGTCCCATGAAAATGTGCAAAAGTTATACAGAATGCAAAGCGAGATAGTCATTTTGTTATTAGGTGAGAGAGGCGATGGAGATGCACTGAATTACACCGGCGACACCACACTGAAAGCATGAGGAGGTGGCGCAGAGGCAAGCATCAAGTCGGAGGTACGGTTGTGGCACCAGGGAAACACAACACTGATGCATATGCAAATCCTCACACGATTAATGAATGATATGTAGACACTTCCCGGATGACTTGTAGCAATGGGTTCATGCTTTCCCAAGCTATATATAGCCAGGATGATGAACTGAACGAACAAAGGGGTTACCTACCAACATTTTCTATATGTTTAGTTCCATGCAATCCGAAATGTTGTATGATGAGCTGAGGCACTTGTGTTGTAGATAGAACTCTGAAGCATTGGAGGAAGCCAAAATACCTTGTTGAGCTTTGACTTGTACATCTGTATGGTTTGGTTCGATCGCCACTTGTGATGCCGCCACCTGCCCCAACCCGCCATGGAGAACCGAGCGAGCAAGTGGAGTTGAGTTGGCACAGTCCGGCAAGGTGTCTTTGAGGACCGGGCACCGGAGAAGCCGCTCTGAGACAAGTTCTGCCGCCCGACACTAACTTCGGAAGAGGAAAACTGGGCGTGTACAGGGCCGCGCGAAACTTCATCGTATCGTATCAGCAGCAGCAGCCGCCGCCGCCACCGCCGCAGCAATAGAATGCGAGTCTCTGATGCTGATTCTTGAACAATAGATGTAGCTGCCGAGTCAACTGAGTTGGAGTGTTGACGAGTCTGTTGCTGTGTGAAAACACATTATCAGTGACATTGCTGATCAGGCAAATCAAATCAAATCTCACAAGCAAAACATACAAAATCACTTCCCCTCTTCACCCTCCTCTGTTTTCCCCTCATGACCGCCATGGGCGCCGCCGCAAGCTCACTTGACCTCGACCTCTGACGTCCCCTGCTTCAGCCAACCAGAGCTACGCAGCTGCCCCATGCACCCGGTGTTCGTAGACCAACCAAAGACCTCCCTTCCTGCAATGCAGCTCAACTGCAAAGAGCAGCCACACCCGGTATCATTACCTAGTTGTTAACTGCAACGATTCTTTCACGAACCCGAACAGCATTCGATCAGTAAGCAGCTGCAGAAAGGCGAGATTCAGATTCCTAGGTTACGGTTATATATCAATCTCTTCTTAGAATCTTACATCCATGGCCGAAGAGAACTCAGAAAGATGGGTTAGAAAAAATGACAAAGGCAGATTTGATGCTGTTCAGCATATTGCTCCAAGGTCTGAAACTTGGTAAGAACACTCTGAAAGCCTGAAACTTGGTGGATGTGCTGCTATTCGTGTGCAATCGGAAAGGGTAGCGGCAGCCAGTCTTTTGAAAGAAAATTGCAACTTATTAACTGCAACGATCATTTCACTGAAACTAACAGCAAAGATGAGATCTTTTTTTCATGACAAGACGACCATCTATATCTTATGAAAGGTAGGGTCATGCAATGCGATAGTTCTGTTCTGCAAGAGTCTGAAAACTCAGCTAAGGGAGAGTCTGGAACTCAGGTCAAGGAGAGACAGGATTGTGCTCACATTGATTTCACTTGGACCTTACAAATTAGAGATCATGCACTATGTAATTGAATCAGATTCAGATCATCAGAACACATATGATCTAGGGCATTTCCTCCTGCCTGGCCATTGATTGTTCAAATACCAGAAATGAAGTTCAAGCAGTGACCACAGCCACCAAAAATCTCCATCTGTTTGCAAAAGAAAGATCAGGAAAGGTGCCAATTGCCTGTAGCCGCTTTACTTGTATGTAACTTGCTGTAAAAAGACCATCACTACAGATACAAGGTAAAAATTCCCATGCTTCCTCAAACACACACCAAAATATCTCCTAGCACCCTATCTTGAGTAATACTATTTCTTTTCAAACAAAAACATCTGTTTCAGCATGAACAACAGTATTGCAGCTAAAAGAAATACTGTTTTTTTTGGGTCGGGGGGGGGGGGGGGGGGGGGGGTGGCGGGGGACTGGGGGGGAGGTTTTACAATTTTACATGTGTGCTTACATGGAATTAAACAAAGAACACCATGCATCAGCTACAAACCAGTCTTTCTGTTTGAAACGCAGGCTCCAAAGACGGGCTTCGTCCCTGCAGCAGAGCCAGAACCTCGAGTGGCACAGTTGGATATGTTGGAACACCAGATCATTGCGTTGCTTCCACAGCATCCAACTTACGAGTAGCAGAAAAGCGGAGAACTAGCGGTTCGGGACTGTTGCCGAACGAGCTACAGTCCAAAGGGATTTCACAGAGGCGCCTGAAATCTGAAAACCCAACGATCTCCAGACGTGTGATGCAAAACGGCATTGGAAGATGATGTGATCGCAGTCCTCGACCTGCCCACACAGCTCGCACAAGGAGCTCTCCACGATGTGTTTCCTGACAAGGTTTGCGCGGCTCTGAATCCGCTCCTGCACTAATAGCCACCCGAAGAACTGCACGCGGGGAGGGGCACGATTGCGCCAGACGAAGTTAGCGAAGTTGGAGCGGGCTGAGCCTGCTGCAATCTTGAGCTTGGCATAGGCGTCTGCAGAAGACAGGTGAAAGTTGTCTCGGCTGTTGGGGTAAAGTCTCTGATCCTCTTCTCCACGGAGGGACACATGGGCAAGCAGGTCATTTATCTTCACAAGTTCTGAAGCGGCTTGGACTGACAATCGTGCGGTAAGGTGGGATTCCAATCCATCGGTCACTACTTGTGCCACGGTCACATTCTCATTGACTGTGTGGGTTAGAAGCCGTGGGAACATATCGCTGAGTCGTCCTGCACTTAGCCAGCGATCGCGCCAGAAGCTGGTATCAATTCCGTTTGACACTGCAGAGCAGGTGAGTGCCTAGTATACCGGGAGCAGATCTTTCATGTCCTTCCAGTGAGGGCCACTGATATCCCCATGGAGGTCAGACAGATGAACAAGGCTGCGTACCCAGCATGCCTAGGAGGAGCCATCGGGGTGGTGGAGCCGGTGTAACAGCTTGAGGAGCAGACTTTTGTTCTGTATAGCAAGATCTTTAAGGCCAAGGCCACCATGTTCCTTCGATTGGCAGGCCTTTTCCCACGCAACCAAGCATTGGGCGCCACTGACCTTGTCCTATCCAGACCACAAGAACCGTCGGCGTCGGCTATCTAGTGCTTCAATGGTGTCAGGAGGAAGAAGAAGTACCGACATAGCGTATGTGAAGCTGCTATCCACCACACTGTTCATTAGCACGGCTCTCCCTATCGCTTAAGTAGTGAAGCTCTCCAGCCACTGAGCTGCCTGTCCACCCTCGTGATCAGCGGGCTAAAAGCCGAGAGCCTGAGCTTTTCGTGTGACATTGGTAACCCCAAGTAAGTTTGGGGGAAGTTCCCAAGCTTGCATCCAAGTATCCCCTGAAAAACTGTTGCTGAGGAGCTGGACACATGCATGGGAACCATAGTGCTCTTGTGGTAGTTTATTTGTAAGCCAAATGCAGCTGAGAACTGATCTAGAACTTGTTTGAGCACGGTCAGTCCATTCTGATCGGCCTTGAGTAGCAGCAAGGTGTCATCTGCATATTGTAGTACTGGGCATGCTTGTCCTGCTGCAGCGGGGTGCAAGATCCTTGTGTCAGCCTGAACCATCTGCTGCAAGACGTCGGCCACCAGCAGAAAGAGGTATGGGGATAAAGGATCACCTTGCCGTAGACCTCTCCCGTAGGCGAACTAGGGCCCTGGAACGCTATTTACCAGAACAGATAGCTTTGATGTCTCCAATAAATTGGCAATCCAATTGATCCATATTGGGGGAAACCTCTAACCTCCATGACTGCAGCCTGGCTTGCCCAATGAACTGGATTGAAAGCTTTAGCAAAATCTAATTTGAGCACCAGAGTTGGGAGCTTGCGGCGGTGGCAGCATTGTACCAATTCCATGGCATAGACAAAATTTTAGAAATGGACCGCCCTCTGATGAACCCTGTTTGGTCTGGGTCAACGAGGCGTGGCATTTGGTACTGAAGCCTTGTTGTTAGCATTTTGGAGACAATCTTGAGCGACTAGTTTTGGAGGCAAATGGGTCTGTAGTCACTTGGTTCCAGGGCGGTGGCAGACTTAGGGATCATAACAACGTGTGATCTGTTCAAGCGTTCGAACTCGGCTTCACCGGACTGGAACTCCTACGCCAGCTGCATGACCGCTGGTGAGACAGTTGGCCATGCCGCCGTGTAGAATGCTGGACCAAAACCATCAGGCCTAGGAGAGCTGGATGGGTTCATGGCCCACACGGCGGCGTGAGCTTCAGCCTCCGTGAACGGTGATACTAGCGTGGCCGTGTCGACCTTCTCCTTGTCGGTGTAGAGCGCGTGCAGATCGACGACGGCCACATCCACAGGTCGCACCCGCAAGAGATCTTGTAAGTGCGCGGTGAGCGCCACCGTCTTGTCTCGGTGTGAAGACACCACTACCCCGTCGACGCCCAACGCGCGAATGTTGTTGCGGCATAGTCATTGCATGGTTTGCGCGTGGAAGAAGCTGGCGTGAAAATTGATGCTTTCTCCCACTGCCACAACTTTTAGCATCAAATCCTTTTGATCACAATAATATGTTTCATGTCCAACAACTCACTAGTTCACACTTGCACATCTTGTATGCCTAAAGACTTTATCTTAGTTTTCGACCCTTTTTGTCATGTGTTGAGAAGGTTTATCTTCTAGAAAATCATAATTAGGCTCAATCATTTTTTTTCTATGCTTAAGAACCTCTTACCCTTAGTTAGATTTTACTCTTATATATATATCTCTCTCACCATTCTATAATCTTCCACCATATCTCTTGCAGATGGCAGGCGAAAAGAGGAAGGGTAAGGAAAAGGTTGTGCCTCAAAAGAAAAAGAGTAAGGCCGACAAGGATTGAGAGCGTGCATTGAGCGTGCCGGATAATGAGGGGCAGCCACAGAGGGGTCTTTGTATTGGAGAGCTAGTTCAAGGCAGTGCACAGGCTTAAGGGGAGCAGCTGACAAAGCAGCCTTTGAGAAGGTCAGGCCGTACTCGTCAGACACAGACAGTTACACCTTCTTCCTTGTAGCGTTTCCGTCCTCAGACCCGCGGAGGAAGCGTTCAGTGGCCAGCATAGCAGCGTGCTTCTCCCATTCTTCAGAGAGAACACGATAGTGATACAGATCAGGAGGGAGGTAGGATCAGCGGCACCCGGGCTGGGGTTTTGGAATTCATCTTCATGATTTGAGGACCTTACCAGGGCCTAAGGTGAAAAAGTTGAGAAGTGTGACTATGGAGGAGTGGTTCACACCTAGCCGTGACCACAATGTGGATCCTCGCTTTTGGACTCTGTTACAAAAGAGCTTCCACACCTCTTACACTCGAGGTGGTTCCCAGCTTAGCATACATAGAATGCTACAGTGGACAGCTCTCAAGACAGTCGCAGGTGGTACTCCCATACTTCCACACTTTGATTACATCCCCGGTTTGCAAGCTCTACTCAGTGAGAGGTCCCAATATGTTCCAGATTAGGTCCAAGTCTTTTATGCTACAGTTCACATTGACTCTAAGAGGCTCTCGATCTGGTTCATGTTCATGGGAGAGCAGTGCCAGTTGTCAAGGGCCGAATTGCTTGTTATCTTGGTATTTCAGTGGCTGACGTGTCACTTCACGAGATATGCTATCCGGGTATTGATCCTCCTCATGCTCAAGACCCCATTTTTCCGACAGATGAGCAGATTAGTCCGTTGTTCGTTCAGCCGTTTCTTCCGAGCACTCCCAGGACTCCTGACCGCTTGACTCATGAGGCGTATGTGGTTCACAATGCTCTCAAAAGATCTTTACTCTTCAGAGTTGGGAATGCCGAGTCGATCATCAGACTGCAGCAGTGGCTTCTCTATCACATCATGACACACACACCGTTTGACATCGTTGATCTATTTTTGAGTGAGATGGAGGATGCTATTATGGATGGGATGGGCATAAACCATCAGCAGCCATATGCTTATTGGATTAGTTGGTTGTTGGCTTGCTTGGGAGCTCGACAACATATGTCCATTTTGGAGAGCTCCAAGATGTGCTTCAAGTTTTATAGGCCCTCAATGCCTAATGATGCTAGGAGAGGAGCTAGAGGGGTTATACATGCACATGTTGAGCTTGAGGAGAGAGCTATTACACAGGCAGCCATGGATGAGACCGAGCGAGAGGATGAGTTACTTGCAGCAACCGAGGCTTCTCTGCCACACTACTTTATCACAGATTCTGAGAACTCCGATGAGAAAAATGACTACACTCCTTTAGAACCCCCTTTTAGAGTTTGTCTTGCTCATGATGACGAAGCAAGTGGTTCTTTTTTTCTAGGACAACATAAGGCAAAACCAGAGCCAGAGCCGACAGTTCCCACATTCACAGCTGCTCAGGTCACTCATCCCAACACACTCAGTGCTATACTCCAGTCTCTCACAGCCCGACAGGTGCAGGGTGAGGAGAGGATGATACAGATACAGTCTCAGATTACCCTTCAGATTGAGACCCATCAAGTTATTTTTTAGGGTATAAGACATCAGCAGGAGGCTCAGAGGCAGCAGATCCTACAGCAGCAGATGGTTAACTCTCAAATGTTCACTTTTCTCTTTGGATGCCTAGGACAGCTGTATTGTCACACCGGGCTGGAGCCGCCCCCACTTCCTACCACTCAGCAACCCAACACGATCCCACAACTCCTGCTTCTCCGATTGGTGCTTTCGTGCAGACTCCTTTAGCCACTTACCCAGTTTCACTTTTTCTAAAGATAGGGATGTTTTTTCACTACCACAGACCACCAGGCCGCAGCTTACATAGTCACAGCCTTTTTTCCTGAGCAGCTACGACAGGGTCAGTTCACAAGTCCGATGTCTACTCAGGTGTCTGCTCCGTTCTCTACAGCTCCACTTGTGTTCGAGGAGACACCGCAGCCTTCTCTCCCAGCGTCGAGGTTCAGTTCTCCTCTTTCGTCTGTTGTGATACCTCAGTCCTAGGGGATTGACGAGTCGGATACCACTCTTCACTCTGTCACTCAATAGATTCACACAAAGATGGCTTCTGAGGTTGAGAGGACAGTTTCCTCTCGTTTGCCCGAGGGTGTGCCCGCTTCCTCTCATGTTGATCCAGCTCTTCTCAAAAGTTCTCCCACCGTTTTCGGATCGAGCTCCGACATCGACGTCTCGGATTACATTGTTCAGCCCTCCGGAGCCGCCACTTCTGCTTTGCCACCTAAGGGGTTGTAGAGATAGGGGGAGCTTGGGGTGTTTGTTGGTTCTTTTGTGAATTTTCATGTAATAGACATGTCATTTGGCTTTTGTGCATGTTGGATTGTTGACATGTCTACTCATGTGTGTGGTTACCTTTATGTTATTGCTTGTATACTTGTTTACCTTTTTCTTATCTTGTCATACATTTTATTATTGAGTTGTGCTTTGATTTAAAAGTTAAGAACTTTTTTAAACTAAGTGTCACAAAGATATGAAGGACACTTAGATCTAGATGACAAGCTAATGAAGCTAGATATGATGGATAGAAATTTAAAAAGAAAGTTGGAATGGATCAAACTCACCTTATATAGCCACCTCCTCCAAAAAAATTAAAAACAAAACCTTCCCCTTAGATTTGGTGCCCACCGTCCTGGCGGGTGCTCCCCTGTCGGCCCAATGATTCTTTGCGCTGGTGGATCCCAATCACGCCCGCCAGCACGCTAATCTTCCTGTGCCAGCCCAAATCGTTTCTGGCGCAGCGCATGTGGTTACAGAATCTGCGATACTGCAGGCGTCTTGAACACAACCGGCGCAGATAAGCTCATGGCGGATTCGAACACCGACACAGAAGAAAGCATCGAAGAAAACATCGTCGGTGTTGAAACGTCCACACAAAACACCATCGTGCTCCAGCCACCCATCATCCACTGCCAAACTCCGATCACCACCAACGTAGACACCAGAAAAGGCATCGAGGAAACAAAGATTCCTGGTGTAGTCCGCACCAGGAAGAAATCAGGCAACTAACCTCCAATCCAAAGCGTCGGTAGCCTCACCAGACTAGCCATGAACCAGGCAGGGCTTCACCGATTATCGGAACGCCGCCATGGAGGAAAGCACCATGGGAAAACCAAACTACCCCTAGATCTACTCTACTAGGTAGTATGTACAACCGGAGGTCGATTCCCCAGCTTCCCTTCATCTCTGATACAAGATCACCAAAGAGGAAGGAAAACCGACGAAATCGATCTCGGACCAGAATCGCTCTGGAGTCGCTGCTCTTCTTTCCTATAGCAGAGGAACGAGATGCTTCGAGGAGAAACCCCGCACTTCTACTCACAATACTCGAGTTCTCCACGCTAGAGCTAAGCAGTTGTCAGGGCGGGTCGGGCTCGGTGTGGAAAAAAATCTCAGTTCATTTTGGACTAAAAAATTATGTCCACAATCGTCCCATGGCTGTTGGTAGGGATGGAATTCGGATAACACTTTTTACCACATTTTAAGTCGAATACGAATACGAATTCGGATATTTTCGAATATGAATACAAAATGAATGTCTTGAATTTGGATATCCATCGGATATTTACTTGGTTTTGAAGATAACATTTACCTATTTCTTCTGTTGATGGTTTTTAATAACAAAACTTCTATGCAAGTAGATACTAAAGTATGAGTATCTAACTAGTGCAAACATAAATTGCTCATAAAAATATTACATTAATTAATAATTATTTGAAATAGTGCAATCTATGAATCAATAATATATGGATAAATGTATATTCAATAAATATAAAGATTTATCAATGAATAATAAAAATTGTACAAAAATCTTTTATTAATAAATAGATAAACTAGAGTATTTGAAAATAAAATTAATATTCACATATATTTATTATTAAATTTAATGATATTGGTCACTAAAATTAGAGATAAATTTTAAATAGTTTTATGGGTACAATATTAGTAATAATAAAAATTAATATAATTCACTATTAGTTATAAAAATAAATTTTGAATAGTTTCAATGATATACTATCATTATTAATATTTAAAATAACATCATTTATTATTTGTTATAAAGATAACTAATAGTTTCATATGTTCGGATACGGATAGTGTCGGATATTGTCGAATATGAATGTGGAATCGGATAGGGAAAATCTAAGAAAAACGAATTCGAATGTATCCATTTTAGTACCACATTAAATTCGGATACGAATGTGGATATCCATATTTGTCGATTTAGCGGATACGGATTCAGATAATTTGGATGTCCATTTCCACATTGCCATACCTAACTGCTGGCGAGCTGATTTTTCAGGTCAGGCTCAGGCCCGAAAACCAATCTAGCTTCCGGTTTGAGATTCGTGCACGCATCCTCATCCATTGAATCACTCCCATCTCTCCAGCCCTAGCACTCCCGTTCTCTTGCCCCACTGAACACCGCCACCATCCCGTGCGCTACCTACCCCACAAAGCCACGACACCGTCCTGCCCCCGCGGTTGCCCCGCCGCCTCGGGCTGCCCCCTCCCCCCCCCCCAATCGGGGGCTCTGTAGCGCCGCCACCACGGGTTCCCCGCTGCTTCCGTCCCGCTATTGTGAGCTACTCTACGACCTCTACTCCGTGCGGCTCGACCCCGCCACCGTCCGCGGCACCCGCACATCCTCGCTAGGTGCACCAGCCCGCGGCTGTCCCTGGCAAGCGTGTCGCCCGCATGCACCAACCGGCTCCGCACGCTGCCCACAGGTTGAGGAAGAACAAAGAAAAAGACAGCTTCAAAAATGTTGATCCTTCTTTAAAAAATGTTGAATCCATCTAATCTATATGTTGAAGTACGGAAGAAAAATTGTTGAATTAAGTTTTTTTTTATAAAATGTTGAATTATATTTTACAAAATGTTGAATCTAGTATTTTTTATGTTGATCTAATTTTTATGAAATGGTGAGCTTAGTTTGTTGTAATGTTGATTTATACTTTTAATTGGGCCTAATAGGCTTAAAGTTACGAAGCTTCCCATTCTTTGTAGATGGAAAATAAATCAAATAAATTGTGTGGCTGGACGAACTCGGGTCGATTTGATTTTTATGGATTTAGTTTTCGTTGACCACGCCCTTGCGGCGGGGCCATATCCTAGTGAGCTCAAGTAAGCTGTCATCTCCTTGCAACGTGACGACGAGTAGCCAGGATGGGAAGACACCTCCACTGCTTCTTCCGTGCCCAGGTGAGCTGGATCAAGAATGGGGGAATGAGTTATCAAGTTCTTGATTTCTTGATCTTTTCTTGATATTGGCTTCTTTTCTTGGTTTCAAGAACGGCAGCGGGGCGGCGGCGCATGATGAGGAGATCGTTGAAGCCCGATGGTAGCAAATTCGGAGCAGGGCCCGCGTCCGCCAACAGCTCGACAGAGAACTCCCACACCTTGTCATGGCATTGGATGGTTCTGCGCCCGCGCCGAGTTCTACCGGCAGGGTGGCATTTTCAATATGTATATGTATAAAAATCTATGTCTAAACTATACATTAACAAAACAGTAACGGTAAAAGTACTTAGTAAAATGATGTATCTGACTCAATATATATTTGACTAAAGTTTATCTTAACTAATACTTTTACATTTTTTTTGGCTTAACTAAAGTTTATCCTAGCTTATGCTTTTACAGTTTTTTATGTTTAATTAAATTTTAGCTCACCGATTAACTCTTTTATTTGGTTGAGTTAGTGCTAAACTTTAATCTTTGTATAGTCATAAGCCTAAAGGCTTTTGGTAGGTCTTATCGCTCAGCTGATTGTTTGATTATACTACATTCTGCATATGTTAATAATTGGCCTCGCTCACTGTTGAGAAATTGGCTAGGAGGGAGAGGAGCACCTCTATTTATAGGTGCTCATGATCATTGTGGTGTTGCCATGTGGCAACTTTCACACTTTTTAATACAAAATATCCTAACTCTAAAATACTTCTCATCCTTATTTAATTTCTTATATTTTTATCATACTAAAATATCTAATTTTAGAGTATTTTACACTTCACCATGAAGCATGACAATTATGGCTCATACATTCTCTCCAATTTTTTATAACTTTCTTACCTTGCCATGATTTTATCCTTATACATGGTAAAGTTAGTCTCTTGAGATTTCCACAATCTTTTAGAATGTTCTAAGTATGCATTGCATATTTCAACACTTATCCCCTGCACGCACTGCATTGAACTAGCTGCATGCAGAAAAAAATTGTTGGATCATATATTTATTCTGTGTTTGACTCTGCAGCAGCTACGAGCTCCCAACCCACACTCTGTGCCGGCCCTAGCGACATTGTGGCGTCAGTGGCCAGTACACCAAAAGGAGGTATGCAATTGTTTCCATTCCTAGCCAATAAACAAGATGGAGTGTGTAGAATCGGTATGCAATTGTTCATTATAGTAGTAGTAGTTTATTCTTTTTGCCATGGATCAATGAAAGTAGCTAGAGTAGTCGGTCTGCAGTTAATTGGTTTCATTTGAGTTAACTTTTGCCCACAAACACATCGCATCTATTTAATTAATGTAAATGGTAATGACATGCATGGGTAGGAATGGCGTCGAAATGCAACAGCTGTACTCTTGCGGCAAGGCTAGCGGAGCAGTGTACATCTTGACAGCCATTTCTCTTCCAGGCTACTGCTCGGCGTTGCTGGACACTGTAGACAACTCGGACCAGGGCTGTCTCTGCAGCGTCAACGAGTACTGCACCTTCGCTGAAGCCAACCTCGGCATCGACTCGATGTGGATGCTTTACGGCACGTGCGGGGGCCGCAAGGAGGCGGTTCCAACCGCCGGCTGCAGCCCCTCCTCCCCCTCCGCCACCGTCGTCCCCAACTCCTCCGTCCCGCCAGCCGCCGTCGCTTAGCCCTCCACCGCTCGAGACACAGCGGCCTGCTAGACTGTCTGGTGGGGTGTTAGCTGGGATTGTGGTGGGAAGCATCATCAGGGCACCCTTACGATTGGTGGTGTGATGTGATTAATGCATAAGGGCGGGTAGAAGCTGAGCAGTCAATTTTGTTATGCATGATGTGCTGTATTTATTTACATTACTTCACTGTGCGTGCAGAGGAGGTGAGACCCTCTGACCTCTACTCTCGTTGTTGGGTTGAGCCACGTGTCCGTGCACCGCGAGCACCGAGATTTGATTGTCGAAGCGTGCCTACCGCGGAGGCATGGCAACGTGCGCGAACGCGACGCCGCCGGGGGCCCTGCGGGGCGGGCGCAAGTGGAAAAGCTCGTACTCCAGCGGGCACAGCGTCACCGGCACCGCCGCGCCCCGGGGCAGCCGCACCAGCTCCCCGGCCCCGTGCGCGTACACCACGGCCTCGCCGTCCCACTCGCCGTCGCCGTCCTCGCCACCGGCGGCGAAGCGCGCGATGGCGTCGACTTCGGCTGCGTGCACGGCGCCCGTGAGCGTGCCCGGCGCGGCGTCGTGCACGCGCGTGCGCTTGGCCACGCAGCACCACCCGGCGCCCTGGAGTTGAGGGGCCCCACCACGCCGCCGGCCGCACGCGTTCACGTTCCAGACAGCGTCGCCTCCCCAATTCAATTCGCCACGGCTGCCCAAACGAGAAGGCGGCATGGAGATGTGGGCGGACGCCGCCGCCGCCGCTGGAGCTCTCGGCGCCGCAATGCAGCACAGCTGCAAAGAGCATCCACATGCAACGATTCTTTCACCGACCCGAACGGCATTTGATCAATAGGAACGCGGCAGAAAGGCAAGATTTTTCAGGTGAGTGTGCATTCATGGAAAAGAACAGCACCAGCGAAGAGCGGTGGAGATTCAGATTCCTACTTACAGCTATATATCAATCTCTTCTTAAAATCTTACATCCATGGCCGAAGAGATCTCAGAAAGAAGGGATAGAAAAAATTGGCAAGGGCAGATTTGATGCTGTTCAACATATTGCTCGAGACACACTGAATTCTGAAAGTCAGAAAGTTGGCAGGAACACTGTGAAAACCTTAAACTTGGTGGCTGTGCTGCCATTCATGTGCAATCGCAAAGGGCAGCGAGAGTCAGTCTTAAAAGAAAGTCGCAATTTACTAACTGCAACAATCATTTCACAGAAACTAATAGCGTTTGATCAGTAATTAGCTGCAGAAAGATGATGATATTTTTTCAGACAAGACGCCATCTCTGTCTTCTGACAGATAGGGTCATGCAATGCACTAGTGCTGTTCTGCAAGACAGCAAGACAGTCTGAATCTAGGTAAGGAAATACAGGTTTGTGCTGAGACTGATTTACCTTCAACCTTATATATTAGAGATCTTGCACTATGCAATGGAATCAGATCATTGGAACACAGATGATCTAGGGCATTTCCTCCTGCCTAGCTATTGATAGTTCAATGCCAGAGATGAAGTTTATGCAGTGACCACAGCTGTAATTGAATCAGATCATCAGAACGCAGATGATCTAGGGGATTTCCTCCTGCCTGGCTATTGATCGTTGAATGCCAGAAACGAAGTTTAAGTAGTGACCATAGCATACAAATAATCTCCAGCTGTTTGCAAAAGAAAAACAGGGATTAACCCAAAAGGTACCAATTTCCTATAGCCACTTTACTTGTATGTCACTTGCTGTAAATTCAGGGTTGCAAAGCCCATCACTACAGATACAAGGTAAAAATTCCCGTGCTTCCAAATACACACCAAAATAGCTCCTAGCACCCTATCTAGAGTAATACTATTTCTTTTCAAACATAAACATGTGTTTCAGCATGAACAACAGTATTGCAGCTAAAAGAAATACTGTTGACTAACAAAGCTAATCTCTGATCTACTTTGATCTCAAGCATCCACCAGGAAGTAAGAATTTGAACTTGTCTGCATTCTTGATCAAATAGGAAGGCAGATGCACAGCAGATGCTGACTTCGGTATTGGCCCCATCTTTTTGAAGAGGTCCCTGAATGTGTACTCTTCAGGTAGCATGTCAAACAGGTCCTCCCCATTGCATATGATCTTCTGGATTCTGTCTGGATTTAGGAAGCTTTTCTGTTTCACTCGGTCTGCGTGACTGTATGCCTTCATCTTGAAAACAAACTCCTTGATGTCCCTGAAGCAGAAGCTGCAGTGCCAGCCCGCATCAGCTAGAATTAGGTTGCTCTGACGGGAGTGACGATATAATGTGCGCTCAGTGAACACATGTGCTGATGCTCTCCAGCTGTTGTCGTCCACAGGAAATTCAAAGGAGTACATATAGTTCTTCATCTCAAGGTGCATGACTGGTGGTATTCCATCACACCACTTGAGCAACTGCACAGTCTCAGGGCTAGGGATCTCATCAGCATCAGCCATGATCAGGACATCACCCGCAGCAATACCTGATCTTCGTATCAGATTATTAAGCGAACGACGGTGGTAGGCCTCAACATGGAAGGGCTGCTCACGATGACCAGTATCCAGTTCTCCAACAGAAAGCATGTCATAGACAAGCTTTGATCCAGCAAATGCAAAACGATTCAGGTTTTCATAAAAGGAGAGTGACTTGGGGATACCGGTGAAGGTGGCATTGGACTCAAGGATGACAAACCTATCAACATATGGAAGGAGCTCACGGTAACGGATTTCCAGAATATCAAGTTCATTACTGAACAGAACGGCATCAAACACACGACGAGGGGAGGGGAGGATGCCCCAGCCATGGAGCTGGCACAGCTGGGGCATGGAGATATTGGGGGCATAATAGTGTGGGATGCGGGTGAATGGTGTAGGTGGTGTGTCCCACAGTGGCCGCAGAAGGTAGGAGATACTTTGGAAATACTGGGTGACAGCAATAACAGACACAGAAAGAACCAGAACAAACGGTATCAGAAACTTGAAAGGCAAAACTTTTCGTCTAGTTACAGACGGATGGGGCAAGTCTCTGGCCATGAGGTGGTCTTGCGTCTATGACAGAGAAAGAAATGAGTGAAACTCTTGGAAGCATAGGAGAGTGCTCCAAAAACACTATCTTGCTGGGGGATGTGGCAGATGTCCGAAGCTGAATGTAATCTGCATTTCACAAGACAAGGAAGAAAATAAGCCAAAGGAATCAGGTAACAATACAAAACATGAAGCATGCAAAAAAAAACACAAAATCAGATAAAACTAACATATTGGTAACATTGATAGAACAGGAAGGAAAATGACGAGACAAGTTACAGGCTTACAGCTACACGCATCCTCTTCTAAAATTGTGATGCTACTGGCAATGTTCTTCAAACATCCGAAGAAAGCTAAATAGTATGGAGCCATGGATCGGACCATTCCAACAATAAATGATCTAAAGGAACATCACACACAAGAGCCAGCAGCATATATCAGCACACTGTTCTTACTGAGGAACCAGAAAATCTCTGGCAAGAAACATCATGCAAATAATTGTACTGCTTCCAACAGTACATCTGCATCTAATAACCACACGGAATCAAACAATTTTGGACTAGCAAGATATGATGCAGTACATTGCTGGAAGATCAAGCTGCCACCACAGAACATGCGGTTTCCATTTGGCTGCACAAGCAAGAGGCTGCCACCTTTTGCCCAAATCAAATACAAACAGGGCATTCCCCTCTAGTCTCCACTAATCTGCAGTATGGGATATACCCTGATTAAAGATTACACAGGCATTCATTTCTCCCCAGTAATCCAATCCCTCACTTTTCTCCTGAACCAGAAACAAGATCGACGGACCCAAGCATTCAGGAGCATGCCTAACGAGCAACGCAAAAGGGAAAAAACTAACAAAACCACAAGGCGTGCTCTGTGCCGCTGCCCCCATCGATTGGCGTCAAATCTGAACTAAACCAAGCTTGATTATCGCCCCCTCCTCCTAAAGATCCAAGTTTTGCAGAGCAAGATGCCCACCGGAAAAAAAAACGGCGGGGGGGGCGGGGGGGGGGGGGGGGGGGCGGTGGAGCTAGAAAATGGAGCACGCACGGTGAGCCCAGCGAAGTCACCTCAGGGAAGAAGACGAAGAGGCGAAAGGAGAAGACCAAGACCAAGACGGAAAGCTCCCATCCGTGGACGACCTGCCGCTTCCTCTACACCGCCCGCTCCTCCGCCTCCCGTCTCGCTGGCTCATTTAACCCCTCCTCCGCTCCTCGCCTCCTCCGCCTCCGGCCTTGTCTCATGTAACCTTCCCTCCTCGGCTCCTCCGCCAATCTCTCTGCAGCCGCCCGCCTATTTCTGTCGCGTGCTCATCCCTCCCCTCCCCTCCCTCCGATCGCCTCCGTGTGGAGGTGGCGGAGCGCCGCTGCTAAAATTAGGCGCAAGTCAGGCACCTGGACATTAATTGATGCTCGTAAAAAAAAAATCGAGGCTTTCGCTTTTGCGGGAGAGAGAGCTCAGGGATTTGATGATCTGATCTCGTGGGATATGCGATGAGTCATGAGTACTTTGTTTTGCTTTGCTTTGCTTTGCTTTGCCACTCCACTGCACTGCTCGGTGGTGCGTGAGGAGGCGAGCTTTCTGGGGCGTGTGCGGCACTCGGATTCGGATTCTCTGCGTGGATGTTGGGTGTAGGATCTCGTGTTCTCCGTGGTGGAACCAACCAACGAAATGATGCTCCACGTGAAGGGAGTTTGACCGAGAGGACACGAGTCATGCGTGCTAAAGCGAATACAATATGGTTTTACCCAAAAAAAAATGGTGGTCATATAAACGTCTTTACGTGTAGGAAGTTTTTCAAAATTAAGGAACCAGTAATATATTAAACATGGATTTGAGCAAGGTATTTGACTATTTACTTTAAGACCTCAATCTTAGAGTAGCATACGAACTTCCTGCATAAACTCATTCTATACACACGTACACACCCACGACCCATATGCACAAGCTAGACCTAAAATCATCTTTCGTATTCCAAATTTAAAGTTGATATATCTATGTTAAATTGCTAAGTGCTAACCTTAGAATAAGAATTCAACTCAAATCTTCGATGATTATATATTGGAAGTTCCTATATATATATATATGAGATAAACCACTTGCTAGCACCGTCTCGTGTTGCATCATGTCGCATCACCTCTTAGAAGGGGCGAATTCAACGTGGAGGTGGTGGTCAGGGTGGGCTCAAGTCCTAGAGCTCCATGGAGATTAAAGAGCGGGAAGGAATAGGAAGAAAAAATATAGGGGGCTAAGAGCAACTCCAAGAGGCTGCTAATCTTACCCCCAATATCTTTTTTAGGAAAAAAGAGAGAAAAAATAAACTCCAACAATCCACCTAAACCTTCCCCAATTTTTTAGCGACGCTAAAAAACAGCCTGCCACCACGTATATTTTAGCGTTGGCGTTTCTCCCCCAATCCTGATTCCCGCACGCCCGCCAGTCCCTTCCGATGGGCCCAATACGATGACGTGGCCTGTGTTTGAAATATTGGGGGCTATTTATTAGCGATCTGCTGTGAACTGATATGTTTTTGGGGGAAATTTTTTTTGGGAGAACCCCCAATACATAGTTTTGGGGAAGAATTTTTTAGGATACTCTTGGAGTTGCTCTAAGGGGGGGGGAATATAAACCCCTACTAGGACATGTACCTCATGGAAAAGGTGTGGTAAAAAAATCATTACCAACTAAAGCTAATAAACTATACAAATGATTATTCAATGAATTAAGGGACTCAAATCCATCTCGTGGAAAATAATTTTTCTTACATATCACAGAAGCTAATAGCTCATGGCTCTAATTATTACACCCATCAATTATAGACTATAACGCATAGTTTGGCTTTTTTTCTATTTGTTTTTATTGATGTTATTTTTTTATTCCAAATTCAATATCTAACAATGTTTGGCGGGTTATTACGATTTTGTGAATTTTTACATGCTTTAGCATTTTCTTAAACTTGCGGAAGATACTTAGGATTATCGATGAACTTAGGCAGGACGCAGAATTTGCTCTTTAACAATTTGAAGGAAAAAAAAGAGACACACATTAAAATCGTAGCCAGCCCACTCAGTAGATACTATGCCTTATCAGCCCGTTTTGACTCATTTATTTGCTGGGCTTTGGTCAATACTGGGCCTTCACCGCTGCATATACTGGGCCTGGTTTTCCCTAAAAATAATACTGGGCCTTCGTTTTGCAGTTTACTTGTCAGGGACATCATCCTGCAGCACCACCGTGCTTAGCCGCTCACTGAAGGATGACCTGGACCATCAGTGCACCGGTGACCGGCTATGTCTAACTGAATTAAAAAAAAAATACAAGCCAACCTCATGAACAGCAATCACAGGCAGGATCAGATGGTCGCAGGCATGAATACATGGGGCAAGAATAAGTCAACTAAACGATCTTTCTTCAAATTCAGTGAAATCAAATAGTTGAAAACCTGTGAGCATCAACCACCAGCATATGCAGATGCAGTAGTTCAGTTCAGCATGCTCCCAGTCCCATGGCAATGCCATTCAAGCCAGGTGGATACACGTATTTATCCTCCCCTGTGTCTGCTCAGGTGTCCCTGTCACCTCATTTCCCAGACAGGAGCTTGCATCGACATGCATCCATGGCATCCTTTCTCTCTCGCTCCATGACACCCTAACCACCAGAAAAAGATCGAGGTCGTCAGAGCATAAAACACAACAGGGGGGGATCAGCTACTCAGGTAGCAATTAATCATATGGACTATGCACAACATGGCCACCGTTTCAGATGGAGAGGCAGCAACCAGATGCTAGATTCTAAAATGGTGTCTCCATTGGTTCCATGAGTCCTACTTGTGGTGCCTCGCACCTCAGTGTCCATTCACATATCTTTAGCTCTTTGTTCTTTTTTTTATATAGAAAAAGAAACTTGGTATCAGGCTTGGAGGTTCACGATGATTGGGAGCCTAGAGACATCCTACCAAACAAGGGCATGCAGATACCCTCTTCCTCCTCCTCCTCCTCCTCGATTGGCGGGAAGGATATGGAGAACGTCACTCGTCGTCGAATTGCACAAAAAGAAAAAAGAGATGGTGACACGTAAAATCAGCAAAAATATCATGTCACTACTAAAAGACCACCAAAATTGTTTACAAAGTACACGAATTGGTGACAAAATTAATGATGAGGATGGTGACAGGAATTAGAGGAGGTTTTGTGAACCATGACTAGTCATGAGGAGAACTGGAGTCTTCTCTGTGTTTGTGTATACACACATCATGGAGATGCATGTCAGGATCACTCCCCACTGAAAATGCGAAGAAAAATGCCGTCAGAGAATGAATAGTGTGATGGGGATGGCACAGGCATGGTGTGGACAGAAAAATGATAAAATGATGCCATATCAGCATGTTGCATTAAGAAAATCACAGAAAGCAACTCTGCTTGTCGTACTTTATAGGATTGTAGACAAGATTATACTACTCTCTACTGTACAAGGATTGGATCCAAAGCATCGAAATAATTGAGCGGCATATACACTTATAAACAAACAGATTCGTCTGCCACTATGACGGTTTCTATAACATTCAATAATCTGTATTCCATCAGGAAAATTAAATATTAATTCCTGACAACATGTAATAAATCTCTTGAAAAAGGACCAACTGCCTAAAAAGATATGGTGAAGTTGTGTAGTAGCAATATGCAAAGATCTCAATTCTCAATAATCATTGGAGGACATAATCACCAAAAGCATTAGTATATTAATTCCAAATGTTTATTTGGAGATAACATAATCCCAAGTGTCACCACCCCAACCACTTTTTATGCTTGCACGTTTGCAGCTTGTGAGTTCGCATCCAGGAGGGAATGGTCTAGGAAGTAGTAGCATCAAATCGTACCCAAGTTGTGGCTGCCATTATACAACTCGTGGCGAATTGTACGCAACAATAATAAACTCAAATGATAAAAAAAATACTCAAAATTACTGACGTGGACGCGTACAGATACTACAAATTAATCACACGTCAGTTCAAAAATAAAATAAAGCGCGTGTGTATGAATAAGACCTGGTATCAATTCATGAACCGCACAATATTAATGAAATCATAACACATTTTCCCGCGACGAGGAGGGAAAATGTGTGCATTATTGTAATTATTGTATAATAACAACACCGCCAAGTGTCGCTGTCTCGTGTTCCTTCGCTCTCCAACTGCTCGGCATAAGCCAAGGTTCATCAGAACACGCAGATTAAATTGATTTTAATGACCTGAGATTAGACACGGCGAAGAACAATACAATTTGCACGACAATTAAAGGTGTCCACCATCAAAGGTGGTTGTTGTTGCGTTGCCTGCCAACATGTGTGTTTGCAGTGCAGGACAGACCTGTACCAAGCACACCCCTTTTCTGTACACGGTACGCACCAAGAAACCTACTCCCACACTCATGGCTCATGTCCATCTCCAAGAGTGAAAACAAAACCTGATCAGCTGATGATGCAGCTCATCAATTCATTAATTACGCTAACTAATCCGCCGTCGCGCTGTAGATTAGGCTTTAGCGCACATGGTTAGCGTCCAAAACCCCTCCGGGTTAACCGCCGTGTCCACGCCTGAAACGACATTCTCCTCAGTCACGGCTTTGTTTGGCATGCTGTTTTGTCCATCGGCACATGTACGTGCCCTGATTTTTATGACGCTGCGTCGTGTCTGATTTTAACTTCACACTTTTCTTGGTTAGCCACGCGTTTAATTTTAATTTGTTGGTCATAATTTCTCACCAATTCCCGCCACACTTGGTGGCGAACGATCTTTTATATTTGGCACGCCACGTTTTTTCACCGTGTAATAAAACCGGTCGAAATATTGTCACGAGTCGCGACCAAAAGATGTATACCTGAAGAGAGGTTTCCCGAGATGGTAGATAGTAGTGTGCATATCTGTATGCGAGCTTGGTGTTACGCATATCTTCGGGGAATGCGACGGACGAATTGACTAATGAAATCGTGTATGGAGGCAGGGCAGCATTATATGAGTGGAGGAAGCTACCTGCGAGATGTGGGATTAGTTATATATACATGTATAATTATCAAGCTTAGTTGGGCCAATCATGGGTATGGGTGGGCAATGTAGCTTGGAATAGGAGGCATGATCGAAGCTCTTGTTGTACGCGTCAACCACCGTGTAGTCGTCGTCATCCGGAAGGCTTATCTGAATGTGCAAGAGTGGTTACCACTTTTCAGATATGCAAGGTCTTTGCTAGTTTATGTGTAGTGATTGATTGAGAGATTTGTGAGACTAATTCAGATCAGGATTTTGTTGGGGGATATAAGATCGATTGATGCATGAAGAAGGTGCTTTTTGAGCTTTCGTAGAGCCGGTGGCCGGCCGCCGGCACTTTACGCCGACGGTAAGGCCGGGTGGAGACGAGCTGGCCGTGGCCGGCGAGGTCGCTTGCTTAGCTTGGCTTACATTCCGGTGCACGTGTGCGCGGGCAATTTGTTAACGTTGTGTTTCTGTTTCTTTCTTTCTCGTCGAAAGATCAACTCGATCTCTGGAAAACACACCCATTAATTGCGTTATCATAATGGTAAGAATTTGGGATAAGAATTTTTTTTTCAAAACATAGTAGAGATGCAGACCCTCACAACGCGCGACAGAGCTTTACTGCAAACAAATTCTTGTTTTCACCAATTTCGGCATGAGCTTTTATAAGTTAACTACTCCGCCACCTGTTCAAACTCAAAAATAATTTGTACTTGCAAAATTGATCTTTGAGAAAAAAAATGTATAGATGCCAATTCTATGTTTGGGAATCGATCAAACTTTGTAAATTTATTAACAGTCACTGTTCCAAAATCTCAAGTAATTATTGCTGTACGAGCCGATCCAGACGCCGGTAATTACTGCTGCTCCAATGGTGCTGCTGCTGCCTCGATCACCGGCACGGCAGCATCGGAAGCAAAGCATCCCGGCCAGTGGCGACGGTCGTCGTCAGTGATCAGCGTGCAGGCGCTCGATTTGAATTCACCTGCCTGACTGCCTCTGCAACGACTTTGATCGATCGGCTGCAGGCAAAAGCCCGCAGTCATCAGACGGCGGCGGAAAGGTCGTGCTTGTCTTCACGCACCAATCCCACAACTAACACGGCCCAACCTGTTGGACTGCACGGTTAAAACTGTTCCGCAAATTGAATTCAAAAGAGCAGCTTAAATGGCTGAATGCCGTGCTAATTTTAAATGCTGCACGTACATGGAAAGTGTTCGAGGTCAAATTTGGCGGAGGGTCTCTGTCTCCCCACCGGTCAGACCGTTTGGACAAAATCCTCAAAATGCAAATTGCACTTTACCATTATGTAGCTCTCGTCGAGTAGATCAAAATGCACACGTAGAACGTCCGATTTGGAATTCGGATGAGAGGAAAGATATGCACCAAGGAAAACCAGTCAGATCGGTTTCCTAGGGCAGTCAGACCGATTTGGTCTGTTTAGTCTGAGTTAGGAGTTGTATTTTGACACGAGATTTTTTAGGGTTGTGACTCCTAATGGGGCAAGACTTCCTCACCCTATAAATATAAATATAAAGAGCCACGGCCGATTCAGGGCATCCAATCGATCAAAAACTAATTTATCTTTTATCGTTTTACCTTTCTTCCTCGTTATCCTACTTTTCCAACCTCATGTGCTATTCTTCTTCTATCTTCATGGCATGAGGAGGCGTCCTAGCTGGCCTATGGAGCCTAGCGCAACCCAAGGTGCGTCTGCCCTAACAGGGCCTATGGAGCCTAGCGCAACCCAAGGTGCGTCTGCCCTAACGGGGTCCCTCCCGAGCAGGCGTTCGTTGGTCTCTCGCCGGGTTCCCTAGCGAGACCGGTCTAACCGGCCTGCCATATCGGTTTGACTGGCCTCCACATCAACACAGCAAGGAGCGTTTTTACGGGCTGCACGTTCGAGTGCTTTCGTGTGTTGACCCTAAATTTGCATCAACAGAAAGCTCGCCAGCTAATTCAGTAGAGCTCCGGTCCTCCCAGCATCCATCAATCAGAAGTGTGGTACTCCCTCCATTTTTATTCATATGACCTAGTATTTGGTTTCGTTGGATAAGTCTTTGACCGATAGTTATTTCGCTAATATTTTTATTTTATTCTTTATGTAAACTTGATGTCATTAATTAGATTTGGAAAAAGTCAATTTTACTCACCTCACCTATCCACTTCGTCCACTTAACCCCCTAAACAAAATGTAGACTCACTCTACTCCCTGGACTATTTCATTTGGTCTAATCTACCCCTAATTAAATTTCTCCTTTTTTTCTCCGTGTACGAGTTGAATTTTGAGTTCAAATTTTGTAACTAGATACAAAACATGATGCTTTATGTTAAAAAAATTATACTAAGATTTTTTTTCAAGTTTATTTTCATAGGTTAGGAATATTTAATATGAAATTAATCTTAGATATACAAAACTATATGAAAAGTAATCATGAAAAATTGCTAATGCATTTTTCTAACATAGAGTATCATGTTATAAGTCAACTAGCAAAATCTGAAATTAAAACTCAACTTGTACGCGAAGAAACAAAAAAAATATAATTAGAGATAGATTGGACCAATGAAATAGTTCTGAGGAGTAAAGCGAGCCTACATTTATTTAGGGGTTAAGTGAACAAAGTGGATAGGTGGGGGGAGTAAAATGGATTTTTTCCATCAGATTTTATATACAATTCAGGTTTATATAAAATGGATTTTCTCCGATTAAGGTGTGAGAATCTTCTCTAAATTTTGCATCATATATAAGCTTACGTCAAAATCTTATAATTTTGGATTAGTGTACTGTCTCTTTGTGAAAGTCCAACCATTTGCCAAATATTTAATGCCCATAGTGGCATACTGGCATGCGATGTGCATTCCAACTGTTTTACGGTTCGAGTACAGTTACCAAAAGTCTAACATAGTGGTGCCAGCACCCCAACTTGGAGCTCATTCGTGTTGTACCACAAGTGCGAAGAAAGTCTTTATGTGTAATTTTTTTGCGAAGAAAGTCTCTATATGAAATATTTATGCATAAATAGTAAGGCATGAATTAATGTTATCAGCAATATATATCCACATGTGGTCCATATTTTGGTTAGTTGTGGGATGCATGACGTTATACCTTGTATGTGAGATTATTGTCCTTCGACAAATGTCGCAAATTATCAATTTTTGTGACAATGAATGCTTAGTACGTAAATTCATTATTTTTCTATATAACATTTGAGCGACTAGATTAAGTTTGAGTGAGATAGTCCTCGCGAAAAAAAATCGAGAGAGATAGAGAACGCAATTTTCATCAGCTATGATAGTGCCGAAGATGGGTGCAACAGTGGCTTTGATGGTTGTGTGGAGTACTTATTGCTTAGTTTGGAGCACGATAAATTTTCTAAAACTTTCTTATATAAAAGTTTACATGAAATTTTCAACATCTTGATTACTGTAGGCTCGTAAACGAAATATGCTTGTTCAACTGTTTGCCCAACTCAGAATTAGTCCGTACAACAACTATGAATTTGCATCCCTTGATCGGTGCAGTTAGAAGGCAAGCATATCAAATTTGTGACATCACACCTCTCGTTCGTGGGATTATTGTCCTGCGATGAATGCTGCGTCAATTTTATGCAACAGTATTACTGAGTAGATGATTCTCACTATTTGTTTTAAAACAACATCTAAACGGCCCGAATTCCTTTTTAAGGCGGGGAAAACCCCACATTTTTGTCATATTTTGATTTTTGTCGGTGCTGGGAATGGAGTACTGCACAGTGACAGTACGAAGGCATGCTGACTTGCTGACCACTGTGCTGCCCAGCAACGAAACCATCCCCGTCATCCACCAAATGGGACTCTGACACACCGGTCCCACGTGCAGAGCCGCCCGGCCCCACCGATCCCGCGAGGCAGCCAAACGCCCAAACGGCCCCGACACGCCCCGATCCCGTCGGTCACGCGTGCCCCACGCCGCCCGCACGTGCGCTCCACCCCTACCCTCACTGACATAACGGGCCCACAAACACGACCCACATGTCAGTCGGCGAACCAAGCGCCCAGCCCCACGTGCCAGGCTGCCAGCTAGCGGCGAACACGACACGCCGCTGTGCGGCCCGTCGGCGCGCGGTCTCTTCGCCCCGCCGCCTCCACGTGTCTCTACGCCACCCTACTCAGGAAACGCATTTCGTGAAACCCGCCTCCTCTTCCTCCCTCTCGCAGCTGAGCCGAGGCGCCTGCTCACTCGTGGCTGCTGCGCGGCCAGCTATAAGGAAGGCCTCCCGGCGGGGCCGCGAGCGCGCTGGGCAGTCGAGACATCACCACCTCCACCCCACCGAAAGCTCGCCACTCTCCTACTCCCCCCTCCCCCACCCCTCCATCCATCCATCACGAGCTAGCCCAGCTGCCGCAGCAGCTATGGCGTCGCCTCCAGCCGACGTGGACCTGGGTAAGCTCAGCTACGAGATCTTCTCCCTGCTCGAGAGCAAGTTCCTCTTCGGCGGAGCCGGCTCCGTGCCGGGCACGCCGGCGCGGGCGGCCGCAGCCGCCGGGGAGGACAGAGGCCGGGTCCGCGTGCTGGCGATCGACGGGTGCGGGCCGGGCCCCGGCGACGCGCTGCTGGCGGCGGTCGCGCTCGCGAGGCTGGAGGCCGCGCTCCGGGAGCGCGCGGGGGACCCCGACGCCCGCGTCGCGGACTTCTTCGACGCGGCCGCGGGGGCCGGCGCCGGGGGCGTGCTGGCGGCGATGCTGTTCCTCAAGGGGGAGGACGGGCGGGCGCGGTACACGGCGGCGGACGCATTGGCGTTCGTGGCGGCGAGCCTCGGTAGGAAGCAGGGAGGGTGGGGCGGCGACGGCGGCGGCGGGCGGCGGAGCAGGTGGGCGGCCCTGCTGTTCCGGCGCGGGGAGCGGTCGTCCCCGCTGCGGCGGGTGTTCGGGGACGCCACGCTCCGGGACACCGTCGCGCCGCTGCTGGTGCCCTGCTACGACCTCGCCACGGCGGCGCCCTTCCTCTTCTCCCGCGCCGACGCCGTCGAGAGCGACAGCTTCGACTTCCACCTCCGCGACGTCTGCGCCGCCACCTGCGCCGGCGGGGCCGCCGCCGCCGCCGTCCGGTCCGTGGACGGGCGCACGTCCATCGCCGCCGCGTCGGGAGGAGTGGCGGCCATGGGCAACCCCGCCGCGGCCGCCATCACGCACGTGCTCCACAACAAGCAGGAGTTCCCGCTCGCCGCCGGCGTCGACGACCTCCTCGTCGTGTCCATCGGCTCCGGATCCTCTGCCGGCGCCGGCGCCGCCGCAAGCGCCACCCCGTCCGCCGGCTGGCGAACGCCCATGCCTCCGCGCTCGCCGTCGCCTGCCGAGATGGTCCGCCTCACCGCCGAGGGCGTCGCCGACATGGTAAGTCCTAGCACTCAAACCAACTCCCTGATTTCTTACTCCACTTTATTTCAAAAAAAAAAAGATTTCTTACTCCACTTGTTAGCAATCTCATCCCTCCATCCTGCATCAGACGGCTGCCTTCAAACATTTACCGTGGTTTAAAAAGAATCTTAATTTACCGCGCCCTCTCTCTCCGCAGGTCGACCAAGCAGTGGCCATGGCGTTCGGGCACACGTGCGGGCGCAACTACGTTCGCATCCAGGTGGGTCAGCGCACGAGAAAGAGTTACCGAATTACTGCTCTTCACGATTTTTCACTTTTTTTACTGGCATCCATCGAAGCGTCGAATTCATTCATCTCCGTAGACCGTAACAAAGTGTTATTAACAACTTCACTCAACCAGGCGGCGTCGCCGGCGTGCTCCGGGAAGAAGTCGGTGGACCCGAAGAAGGCGGTGGCGGTCGCCGACGGCATGCTGACGCAGCGGAACGTGGAGGCGGAGCTGTTCCGTGGGCGGCGGCTGTCGGAGAAGTCGAACCGGGAGAAGCTGGACGCGTTCGCGGCGGAGCTGGTGAAGGAGCACGAGCGGCGGGCGCGCAGCCACGGCCTGCCCAACGTGGTGATCAAGCAGGCGCCCACGGCGGCGGGGGCGGCGACGCCGCGGCCGTCGTCGGCCACCACCGCCTCCTCGGCCACCGCCACCGGCCGAACCGCCTCCACCATGCCGTCGCCGGCGTCGCAGGGCTCGTACAGCCACTAGCGGGCCGCCGCCGCGCCGCCCGTTCTAAGTTTTGTACATGCCGTGGACGACACAGAGGAAAGGGGCGCTATTCTCTTCTTCCTTCTGTTTTTTTTTTCTCTCTTCCATGTTCACGGGTCACTGACACGTGAGCTAGGCCGGCAACTGAGCTTAAACTAAGTTATGTCACGGGGGAAGTAACTTATATATGTGAAAATTGGCGAAGAATCGGCTCGAGCGGATCCTATTGAGTTCCATGCATCAACCAGCACGACATTTAAACGGGTAGCGCTGAAGTTAGCATAAAAAGGGAGATTAGAATGCTCTTCAAACAGCACACCTTAATCTTCCCCAAGTAGATTGAAACAGACGTCACTCATCATACTAGGCTTAATGGTGCATTAGATGGGATGTTAATGGAGTACTTGCAGGGATCGATTGGTATGTGCAAGCTTTCATTTACTGGACCTGGCCGTAGGACTTGATCTCTCGCTCCTTTCTTTCTCCCAACAGCACTCTCTCTCTCTCTCGGCTCAGGTACGGGACCGATGGATTCATGGATGCTCTTTATTTTGTCTGCGTGGGCTGCTGTGGCTTGCTTTCAAGAGAGGGCCGGAAAAGAGAGAGGGCAAGTATGAGACTTGAAGGCTGCATAAAGCTGCTGCGAGTAGCTTCGAATACGAGCATGGTGGCGCGAAATACCTGCAGGCTGCAGCTTCCTTTCGACCTTTACTTGTGTGTGCCAAGTGCCTACAAGCGCAAGCCAGCTCCTCATGGTGGTCACTGAAATATCTGTGCTTAATCTGATCTTGGTTGGGGATTAATTTGGGACACATTCAGAAGAGCTCTCAAACTCAAGGATATATGTGTGCTGAATTCGGAGGTTGTCATGTTGTACGATGAATTGAAGTGGTTTCAACTCTACACCTCTGTTTAATCCTGCATAAGAACAAAACAGGCCAACTAAATACCATTAATCCTATCATGGCTCTTGTTTAAAAAAGAATTCAAAGGTTCTTGAAGCTGGACTGATGGAGCTCCGACAGAATTTTAAGTCAAAAATTCTGGCATGAAAAATGGACCAGAGAGAGGTAGATAGGACGGATGCATTTGATTGCATGAATCACATGAATCTATAGGTGTATTTGGTTGCATGAATCACATGATGTATGCATGGATGGTTCAATCTTATTAGTACAATAATGTATTAAGTGGGATGGCATCATCCTGGATAAGGTGATACAATTCACCTAACTAAAGGATCATTATTATTTTGAACCATTCCATACATGAATCAAATAATATAAGCAAACTAATACATCTAAACGAGTGCATAGTGCCGGGCTGCCGGCGAATGCCGTTGGTCATTTTTTCGGCTGAATTTTGGCCAGCACTAGCAGAGCACAAAATCCACGGACGCCGAGATGAACTCCAAACTCTCTTGTCAGGGGAACAAGTCTGCGCTTCTCCCCCTCAGAACCTGCCGTTCCCGTTTCGTGCTCAACCGAACTGTGTCGTGTCAATGTGCCTGGCTGCAGTCACCCGTACAGATGGTACAGAATGAAGGAGCGGAGAGGGGAACACTCGGACGCTTCAGTGACAACGTCTATCATTAACTGTTACAATCTGCGGGTGACTTTTGCAAAGAAAATGCGGTAGAAAATGCACACCCTCATTTTTTATATATACTAAATTCATCCTACATTCAACTTAAGTTTCCTGAAAACTTATGTGAAAGGTTGTCGTGGAAAACTTTTGCTGTCCGAAACAGAATAATAGCTACTAGAAAGCTAGAAAGGAAAGTACGGGAATGAGAGCATAGCGCGGCAGCTATTCTTGCACACACTGTCCACTCTGCATGATCCTAGCAGGAAAGGATCATGCTCCTGGATCCACGACCGCTCGCGATTAAACTAACGCTGATCTGACGAGAGACGAGACTCCATGGATCTCACGGCGCTCCATTGCCGATGCGAGCTCCCACTCCACACGTACGTGTTTGCTTTTTACCGCCCCGGTACAGGTGAACCTGCACCCTCTGCAGAGAAGGAAGCAGCAGAGCAGAGAGGGGCGTGCTGGCCGTGCTGGCCGCCTGGGCAAGTCAACGGCCGCGGCGACTTGGTCAGAGAATCGAAGAAGAAGGAAAGGTTAATTATTTAACGGAGCCAGTAAACTAGTATGCCTCGCCAGAGATGTCACGGCGCCTAGCACTTGGATTTACCGAGGCCCGAATCTTGCATGTCCCCCCTGCCCCTGTGGTTAATTAACCAACTTAATTACCAATCGTACTTGCGACTGGCGTTTTTTTCTTTTGTTTTTTTCACCGTCCCCGAGCACGCAGCTGTCACCGCGCGACGGAACGAAGCTGCTGCGATCGAGAGGCAGTCTCTTACTTACTGTGTGTTTGCATATGGGCTGTTCCCTTTTTTCGCGATGTTTGGTTCGAGGATAGGTGGGATGAAACTATTCCTGAAGGGAAATATTTTCTTTAGATGCAGGATGACTCCATCCCACCGAAACTAGCGGACAGGTGACGGTGCGACCTCCAGCGAGGCACAGGTGGCGGTGCGGATAGAGGAGCCATGGGAGGCAGTGGAGCGATGGGCGATGGCGCAGGCTCCGGTGAGGCGGCGCGAGGTCCTCCGGGTGGCCTGGTGGGGAGGCGGCAGCCAGCTTTGACGAGGCGACCCAGTGCCGGGGCGGCGGCCAGCTCTAGCGGGTCGGCGGGCCAGCTCCAATGGGGCATCGACCAGCCGGCTTAGATGCTCGGGTGGGGATAGAAGGCGACGGGGTGGAGGAAGCCCGACGGGAAGGAGGCAGGTGGGAGAGAGAAGGCGGCGACAGGAAGGAGGCGGCCCCTGAGGAGAAAGCTGGGAGAAAAAGATACTGAAAGAAAACAGAAGAGGATGACATGTGGATCCTAAAATGATAGATGGGGCCTACTAAACCCTATTGCTAACTGTGTTAAAGTATCGTCCATCCCACATTTCTTAACCCTCGACCAAACAAAAAATAGGGACGGATCTATCCCACCTTAACCAAACATTAGATAGAATCGTTCCATCCCACAAAATTAGGTCAGACCATCCCGTCCCACTTTGTCTCGGAACCAAACACACCCTTAATTGCCTCCGCTAGCTGGTCCGTGTAGGAAATTTCGGAATAACTAATTAATTATCATTCCACATCTTCTTCCATGTGGCGCGGCATATAGTGGTGGTGGTAGTAAAACCAGCAAAGTACTCGAGGTCAGTAAGATCAGTCTCAATATATAATTTCATTGCACTGGTAATTATGATTGTTGGTTTTTTATAGGAATGAAACTTCTTCTCATTTCATGAAACTTTGTCCCCTCTTTTCTCGTAAAACCCTTGCCAAATCAGCAAAATTGTTAATGTAGCATAGAAATTAATGTTGATAAACTCACACTGAGACTGGCCTAAATGAGAGTTTCATAGACAATAAATGAGCTGCCACCTAGCTAATTTTATGATGTGACATGGCCTCGACGCGAGCGCGGATGAGAAGCGAAGCAAACCGAGCTGGGCGTTGCATTGAAGAGGCGGACGGCGCGTGCGCGTCGCTCCCGCGATCGGTTCCAACCGGGAATACACAGATCATTTCTGAACACTTATTATTTTTTTATACACTGATCAAACCTGGACGGAGGGAGTATATGGTATTCTTGGAAACATAAATATGAAACTTTGCATTGATAATGATCCAATGGTATAGGATTGCTCGGTTGAATTTATTTACCCGCGTTGACGGAATTACGGCCTCGTTTGCCCGTCCATTAATTGGCGGCATGCACGCACGTCGTCGTAGGCGGAGGAGTAAACGCCTGCACGCACACGCGCCAGATCTGGCGGGACGGAAGGTGACCGCTGTTCATGGAGACCTGCGACTGAGCACGTGACTACGTGAGCCGCGCGTGGTATCAATGAAGCTACGAAGCTGCCATGCCTCGTGTTAACGTCCGTGCACACTCCACGCACTGGCTACTTCTTCCATTCCAAATTATAAATTATTTTAATTTTTTAGAAAGTTGAACTATTTTATGTTTGATCAAACTTACAGAGATGATCATGAAGATTTATGGCACCGAATAGTTAAACTACGAAAATATATTTAATGAAAAAACTAATAGTACTTGATATTGTGAATATTAGTACTTATTGTATAAATTTGATCCAACTTTTTTAAAAAAATTAAATAATTTATAATTTGGTAAATTTAAATAACTTATAATTTGGTACGACGAAGTAATGGCACTCGATTATTATCAAATCCGAGTGCAATCTTTTTCTATCGGTAAGGATTGCACCAGAATTTGGTACGGAGGAGTACTAGCTACAATCCGCCGCGTCCTGTGACTTTTGTGCGTAGCATGCATGGATCATGGATGCATATGCTTGTTAACTTACTCGTTGGCTTGGCCGAGTGAATAAGGCCAGAAGCAACCGCTCAAAGGAAACGTATACTTTTGTGCGTCAGAGATCGATCTCGTAGAGTGTCTGTGTATGAGCTACTCCCTCCATTCCACAGTTCGTATAGCAACGACTTTGTAGAAGAAACAAAACACACAAAAGACGTATAAGATGCATACTGGCTGCTACCCGTACGTACGTCCTACTGGCTAGCTGCTTGCTGGTCGGTCGATGATATTGACCGGCGCTACACGTACGTATACGCGTACCAGCAGGTGTGTCCGGCCGGCCGGTGAGCATTATGTTGTCGCGGTGCGATCGACACACGACCAGCAGCCAAGAGCGCGGTCGTCGTCGTCGCACCAGCTGCCGGCGACTGCCAACGACGGCGTACCGGCGGCCGATCTGGCCGTGTATGTATGTACGAAAACGATGTATCCACGGCGCAGCAGCTAGCATGCATGCAGGTAGCTGCCGTCGTCGGCCGCCATGGGTACTACACGGGTCTGGACTGTGGACCAGTAGCTAGCCACGTACGACGTACGACGGCACGGTCGAGATGCCGATTGATTGCCAACAAGATACCCACCTAGCTACTAGCTAGTGTATAGTATGACCAGAGTGTACATGTAGGAGTACTCTACATAACATGTGTTAGGCGTTACTCCCTCGGTTAAAAAAAAACATTCCCTCCGTATCAGAATATAGCTATGTTTAAATTTATCCTGGTCAAATATTTTAAACTTTAACTAGCTGTAGATAACAAAAAGAAATCCTAAACATGGACAACACAAAAATGATGGTACATTCCGAACGAAGCCAACTGTCGTGATCTCTAACTTTTTCTATTTGAAATAAATTATTTTTACTGGTATTATTGGACAAAGTTAAAACATTTGACTTAGGACAAATATAAACGTTGCTATATTTTAGGACAAGAGGTAGTAGATCGTTTTAATTTTATCTAAAGTTTTTTTTTACTTTGGACAAATTCACCAAAAGATTTATAAGCACCTACAATGCCAAATAATGCACTAGCAAGATACATGTTATTAATTTGATGGGCACTAGCAATGCTGCTGCCCATGCATCCATCGATGTGCGGTGTCATGCCAAATAAAAAAGTAATTTTCATGAAAAACCTACACATTGATTTTTTGTTCCCAAACTAAATAAAGCGTAGATTAAAAGTAGGCACTATTGGCAGTCAGCTAGTCTCTTCTCTATCAAAGAATACTCGTCAGGAGAGAGAGTACCAAACTACTTTAGGCTCGCTCCTACTACCCTCACGTTTGAGTGAAATCCCGCCATGCCAAGTCAAACGTGCAAACACGCATGCACGGAAGCTACGAAAGGTTGTACTGGTTTAAATTCGATCGGTTTAAATCCGAACAATTTTACCATGCTGCTGAACAAAGTGATCTAGGTTTGCTGCACTTGTTCCGAATCCGATCCATGCGTGGAAAAAAAAGGGGGGGAGAGAAAGGGAAATTAAAGTTGCAAGCTGAGTGAGTGGGCTCGGGAAGGGAAAAGCGCGCGAGAACGTAGCGCATGCAATGTAATGCAGAAAAGGACGAAATGCAAAGGAAAAAAAAAAACACAGAGACACCAAGACGACGACATGCATGGCCCTAGGCGACCCTACACGTATGCATCCATGGGGCATGCAGTGGGCACGCACGCAGGAGGGGTCGTTAGGACATGGCGATCGATCGATCCGCTTGTGCAGTGGCAGCGCCACGTCGTATGCAAGGAGGTGCTACCCAGCATGCAGGGTAGGTGTACACTGTACAGTACCTGTGATGCCACTGCTTTGTCCGGGTCCCGGCCGGAGGCCGGTGCAGCCAGCAGCTACGGACGTCGACCCACTGCACCCACCGCCGTCCGATCGTGAACGGACGTACGGACGCGTACCGCTCACTTGGTGTAGTGTACGTACTCTTGGAGATGTCAGAAACGGAGGAAAGGAATGGAGCCTTGGGCGGTTCAAAATGCTCAAGAACTTTCACTAACCTGTGTCTGCCCCCTTGGCTCAGCTGGACAAAGCGATGAACGAAGCAACTAACAAAGGTAGTAAGGGCAGTTGCACTTGTCCCCATGAAAGGGAGAAAAAGCGTAAAGGTCAGCCTCGAGATGATGATGATGATGAATTGATGATGAGGGCCATCAATCATGCATTGGAACTCTGCCGTGGTTCTGTAAATTCTTCAGGCTCCAATGCTCCTGCAGCCCTGCTCGATCTTCTCAACGAACTCTGCCGTGATAGCTCCAGTATCAGGCCCTGCTTTTCAGGTCGAAAGCCGCCGGTGCAGTCGATGCAGCCGGCAAGAGTTCGAGACCGGAGCACTCGGGAGATTCCTGGAATGGAAATGGAGCTCTCCGCTTCAGTTCAGCGATTCCAGTCTCCATGTCTGAAATCGGAGCGCTGCTCGTCGCTACGCTAGCAGCAGCAGTTGGTGGAGGTGAAGGACAGGGCGGCAAGGAAAGGCGAGCCAGCGCGGCGGTCGAGCAAGATCTTTCCTTCCATGGCCGCCTTTTGCTCTTTGGAACCATCCGCGACCAAAGCGACGCGTCTGGATTGGGGACTGTCTGCCTGGCTTTTGCTCCTTGTCGTTTGAATTAAAGCTCGTCCATGCAGGCAGGGGGACCTACGTACGGCTGGCGCAAATGATTGGCAGGATTGGACATTTCGCTATTTCAGAAAGGGAAATGGGTGGGGGTAAAGTCCAAAGCAGGGCTTGGCTTTTTTTAGGGATTGGACAGCTCCGTCGTCTAGCGATGAGGTTGCTCCTGCTCATTTTTCTACGAGGGTAATGAAGTCTAAAGGTCCAACCTTTATGCAGGAAGAGATTTTTTTTCCAATGAAAATAGTAGAACCATTGCTAGGTATTCGATCAAGATGAACAAGTGGGTGTGTTCATTTTTTTTCCGCAAAAGGGTGTGCCTAGGGGTGGTAAAGGGTCCTCTAATTTGGTCTAGCAAATTTAAAGATCAAGCTCAATAAGGATCGGACCATAATATTATTGATAAAAATAGATAGAACTGAATTGAACTGTGAACAAGGTTTGAGGGTCATGATCCATTACCACCTCTGGTGTGCCACCAAAGCCAATAGCGTCCACCGTTGCACGTGAAGTGTTTCTTCACTCGCAAATGTTATACGCTTGTAAAAACAATCATGGGTAGAGGAGAACAAATGGGTTCGATCTCACTATTACATGGTGCAAATGGCTAAGTTCAAGAAAAGTTGTCTGGAATTAGCAACAGGCTATCGACCCCGTTGGTTACATGCAGCTCCACCTTTGAAAAACAATTCAGTACTATTACCATTTGCCCATTGGAAAAACTTCAGTACCTTGGACAAAAGACTATCAATGTATTGCTATATTTCTCATCTATTATGTCTTATACGATATGTTTAGGTAGATGTTATTATATGATAGAAAATTTGCATATTTTCCACTGAAATCATGATAAAATAATTATTATATTGAAAAATGGTTTATCACCGGCTTTTCATTCTGTGAGTCCGGACTCTGCTTTAAGCCCTTGCTAAGATTTTCAGTTGGGCTACAACCACGTGAAGTGGACTTTGAGTCCAGCAAGCAATTCCTCCGGCGACATGAAATGGCCCAATGATCGGGCCATTTCCTCCCCACACACGCCACTCACTCTCTCTATAAGACCCAACGGGCCTGTGGAGGCCCATTCGTCTCACACAACCTCTCCCTCCTTTGATTTATAACTTGCCAAAACAAGCAATAAAAGCCCACCGCCACAAATCCGAACCGCCTTACTTTTGCTCCAAGCAATACCCTCTCTCCCCAAACCATCTCTACCCTAGCCCAGCTGACACACCGGCCCCACTTTGCCCTTCCCCACCTGTCATCCTCATCTCCTCCCAGCCCTTCGCAACATCACTAGGCACTCCGCTCGCCACAGTTCACACCGACGGTGATCCTACTCACCATCTCTTCTTTTACTGACATATGGGCCCCAAAATCCGGGTGCACAGAGGGCCCACCAGTAAGCGTCTCCAGCAACGGGCCTAGATTTCCCGCACGTGCTGTGCACGTGAGCGGGGGGGGAAATATCTCTGTGCCCTGCGCCTTTTAACCCATTCCCCCCTTCTCGCTTCGTCCGCCTCCCCCACCTCCCGTCTCCTCCCCTCCTTCCAAAACCCTAAACCCTAGCCGCCGCCGCCGCAGCCGTCGCGGCAGCAGAAGCAAGCCCAGCAGCAGCCATGTACGCCGCCCTCCGCCGCGCGGCGCCACTCCGGGGGCGCGCCGTGTCCGCGCTGGCGGCCGCGGTGCTCCAGCAGCAGCCGGCGGCGGCGATGGGGGCGGTGGCCCCGCGGCTGCCGCGGCAGCTCCCGGCGGCCACGGCGGCGTGGTTCCACTCGTCGCCGGCGTGGCTGGGGTTCCGGGAGACGGGGCCCGCCGGCGCGTCGGCGCGGGCGCAGTTCGCGGAGGAGGGGTCGTTCTACGAGGAGGAGAAGAGGGCGGGCGGTGGAGCCGCGGCGGAGGAGGGGCTGGAGATTGCCAAGCTGGGGATCTCGTCCAAGATCGTCGATAGGCTCGCTAGCAAGGGCATCACCAAGCTCTTCCCCATCCAGGTAACGAGGAGCTGTGGATCTTCACCACTATTTCGGTCGAAGACGAATAATATGCCAGTACTATCATCTATTTGCTGTGCAAAGTAGATTTTTTTTCTTTCACGCTTGAGGTTTGATCAGATCGTAGCAACCGGGTACCAACCTACTAGCCCTATTCTCTGTAGACATACATTAAGATGATTCGATGCTTAATTAGCTATCACCAACTGCAAAACTGTTCAATTAAGTCTTCCTTTTGTTTTAGTTGTAACGCCCCAAATTTGTTACGACCAGAGATCACATACTTCTGTTCATATTTCAGTTTGGGTGGCTACCCTGGCATGGTGATTGGATGAGACTTTAGAATTACTTGTGTTTGTTAGGGGTTAGGTGCTAATTTACCAAAGATGAATTAATTGCTCCATGTTTTGTGGATCTTGTACATGAGGAAAAAATGTTTGCTTTAAATCAGCACTGAGTTGATACTAAACCTTATCTTCTATTTTGCAACTTGTTTAGAGAGCTGTTCTTGAGCCAGCAATGCAAGGAAAGGACATGGTTGGTCGTGCCAAAACTGGGACAGGTAAAACTTTGGCGTTTGGAATCCCCATCATGGATGCTATTATCCGCCACAATGACAAGTACAAGTAAGCTAACAATATATATCTGCCACTATTTTTTTCATCTCTTCCTTTTGGTCCCCACTAATCCTGTATTTATTCTTTGTTGGGTACAGGCCTGGAAAGTTTCCCTTGGCTATTGTTTTGGCACCAACAAGAGAACTTGCAAAACAGGTTGAGAGGGAGTTCATTGAGTCTTCCCCCTTGGAAACACTATGTGTTTATGGAGGAACTCCAATTAGCCAGCAAATAAGGAAGCTTGGTTATGGTGTTGATGTGGTCATTGGGACACCTGGACGAGTGATTGATCTGCTAAAAAGAGGCTCTCTGAGTTTGGCAGAGATTCGGTTCGTTGTTCTTGATGAAGCAGACCAGATGTTGTCGGTGGGTTTTGATCAAGATGTTGAGACAATTTTGCAGCAAGTGCCTCAGCAGCGTCAAACATTGATGTTCTCTGCAACAATGCCAACCTGGATACGGAAGCTCACACAAAAGTACCTCAACAATCCTGTTACAGTTGACCTAGTGAGTTCAACTTCCAACGCTACTTTTATTTTACGTGCATTTATTGCTAGACTTTGTTACTAAAATTCACTGAATAAGCCATGTAACCGTATTTGGTGTTGATTCACTGAATAAGACATTAATCTGCATGCTCTGGTTGAAATGGGAACTAAATCAGTCAAAATGACTATGTTTTGCTTGATGGATTCCATTGTTTTGAAGTGCCACAACTTATGTTGAATCTATCTTGTTTATTGCTACATCTGGTCTAAATTCTTTGTAACTTACCCTAAAATGTGATAGCTGTTGGCAATCTGGTTTGCTAACTGTGATGGAGGACACTTCTAAAGAAAACAAATATAGAGTTGATTGCTGCATGTGGTTTCCTATGTGTGATCTATTCCATTATAAGCAAAAATGTTTTTATATGCCTCTTAAGAAATCATTTGCTAATACATGGAATTGATTTTCACTTTTTTTTCCCCATTTGTAGGTTGGTGAGGATGATCAAAAGCTGGCTGAAGGAATTAGTCTGTTTTCTATCGCTACGGAGAACCGCGAAAAACCTGCTGTCCTTGGAGAACTTATTAAGGTGAATATGAATCAGATTTGTATTATCTTTGTGCCACTGCAACTCTAATCCATTCCCAGTGGTATTAATTTACTTCTAATTCTAATTGCTGGAATTCATTGGTAATTTATTTATTCATGCAGGAGCACGCTAAAGGTGGAAAGTGCATTGTGTTCACGCAAACAAAAAGGGACGCTGATAGATTGTCATGCAGCATGAGTCGAAGTTTCCAGTGTGAAGCTCTTCATGGGGATATCTCACAAGCCCAAAGAGAGAGAACACTGGCAGGATTTCGTGATGGACGGTTTAATATTTTGATTGCCACTGATGTTGCTGCCCGTGGATTGGATATACCAAATGTTGATCTGGTTCGTGCTTCTCCCCTTCTATTGAGTTCTTTCCTTCTCTACCGACTAATTTCAACATCCATTGACTGGTTCTCCTTCAGGTGATACATTTTGAACTGCCAAACTCGTCTGAGATATTCGTCCACAGATCTGGCCGAACTGGCCGTGCTGGAAAGAAGGGTACTGCAATTGCGATGTACAACTATCGACAAAATAGGGACGTCCAGTCCATTGAACGTGATATTGGATCCAAGTTCAAAGAGGTTTGTTGGCATTGTGCAATGCTGTTTTATAGTGCTTTTTTGGTTGCGTTATGCTCATGTAGTTTTATATTGCCTTGCAGCTTCCAAAGGTAAATGTCGAGGGATCTGTCTTGCTTGGTGGTGACTTCGATTCCTTCGGTGGTGGTGGTGGTGGAGGGTATGGTGGATCAAACTTTGGGCGCTCACGGGGCTCCGGTGGACGTGGTGGTGGTTTTGGCAACTCATCAGGCAGGGGTGGTGGATTTGGCCGATCAGGAGGTGGTGGTGGTGGATTCGGAGATTCAGGATTTGGCCGCTCAGACGGTGGATTCGGTGGCTCAGGATTTGGCCGTTCAGGTGGCGGAGGAGGTTTTGGTGACTCTGGGTTTGGTCGCTCAAGCGGTGGATACGGTGACTCAGGGTTTGGTCGCTCAAGTGGTGGTGGATCTGGTTTTGGTCGTTCCGGTGGATTTGGGGATTCTGGCTCAGGTCGGTTTGGTGGCGGTTTTGGTAGTAGCTCAGGTGGTTTTGGTGGTGGCTTTGGTGACAGGAAGTCGGGTTGATTTGGCAACTCGTCTTAGTCTGAAGATGGACTTGGGCAAAAGTAATAGCATCTACCCTTAATATGGTTATCCTGATGATTAGTATGGACATTTGAGGGTCATAATAGAGATAGGCCATTCTTGACCCGTTGTTTGATCCCTCTGAGGCTCTGTTGGTGACAAGGCTGGAGTCACTGCCGTGGAAAACACTCGCTTATCCTTTTGTCTGGAGAGGGATTGATCAGAATGCAGCAGGAAATAATCACGAGTGCTATTTTTCATTACTGTTCTGTTTTTTCCTTTGCCTTTTGATCCTTCAAGCTCTAGCAATAGATCATACCTGTAAAATATGCAGAGGGTTCTCTGCGGATGATTTTCTTATATCGTTTTTGGTAGTGGCACTGTACTGTATGATGATTTTGGTGCGACCTTGTAGGCCATTCTGACCTGAATGACGTTCTCTATAATCGTATCGTATATCTACCATTCTACCCCACATAAGCTTTTGCCTTACCTTTTGGTGGCGACTTTTCTCTTGAAAATAAAAGGCTCCGGCTTGATCATGAAATTCAAAATTTATGGAAGTGTTTAAATTAACAATCAAACAGCGCTTGGTATGTAGGTCCTGGAAAGAAAGATCCTTCTTTCTGTCATATGAAAGACATTTTTTGTTCAGAAGTCATGTTTCCACCTATTTCAATGATTGGCAAAATCTTGCCATGACATGTTGAACATCTGTTTTTAGAGCTGGCATCGCCTCCGTCCATTTTACATTGATAACCAGGACAAAAAGGACACGCATTACTGGTGGCACAGTTGATGGATGGGCTCTACTACTGCGTAGCTTGGGACTTGGGAGCTCATTTGGGTGTCCGAGCATTTAGCATCTTCTCCAAGCTCATTCAACGAAGACAAACCTCACATTTAAGGACGTCCCAGTGTTTCTTGTTGAGCTCATTTGGGCGGGGATTTGATGCAAAGCGCATAACACTGTTTCTTGTTGGAGAGGGATCCCAATGCAGTGCATGGTATGATTATAGTTGTTTGGGAACACAGGCAAGTCATCTATGTGCACAAGATAAATTGCACTTCAATACATTTTGGATAAGAAAACTTGTACTAGATCATGAACAAAAAAGAAGATTACATGGATATTCTTCCGATGTTAAACTAGCTTGCACTGTGGATTCAGAGTTGACATCACATCAGCCGGCTACTGGTACAGATTTGACAAGTCACTTTGACCTCTATAGTTGAAGAGGAATCGAGTTCATGGCTAACAGCCCTGAAGGCAAACTTGCAGATAGGATCTACTCCAAGAGCCGGAGCCTTGAAATACAGAAACAAGGGAGAATTCAATCTCACCGCGACCACAAATCTCTTCAGCTCACATAGGTCCCCGATATCGCCACGGATCGAAGATCTTGATTTCTTGCGGTATCCGACCAGCTCACATAGGTCCAGACCGCTGGGACGATGATGATGATGCCTCCCTGGATGTATCTGTTCCATCCAAACTTGTACCGTTGGTGATTGCTCCATCGATGAATGTGGCAGCCCCATTGATGAGCGGCAGATCGTCGTCTTGCATTGTGTCCCCGCTCTGCTTCATCCTGATGTCGTACTCGATCAGCACTCGGCACTGCAAGTAGACGCCTCTCCTCGGGCCGGAGAGGTAGATGAAGGGGTCCGAGGTGAGGTCTTGGATGGTGAAGGGATCGGATCGTCCCTGCTGTGGTTCAAGACGTAGTTGCGGAGAGGGTCCAGTAGGTCGCGGACGGCCATGAAGCCGTACAGCTGAACGGGGTCGCCACCGCCGCCGGCGTGCTGCCTGCAGGCGGTCCAGCATGGATGGCAGATGTCGGTCGGGTCCGACAGCCTCATTGGTTCCAGGCGAGCTGGTGAGAGCACCAGTGGTATTGTTATTTATACATATAATTGAATAGAAGATAAATAAGGAAAAAGTATATTTTTCATCCCTAAGTATTTTGAAACTATCACATTTGTTTTAATTGGTGCAAATCGATCCCTTATCTAATTACATCGATGCAAACCTTTTAGTGCCATCCTGATATAATGCGGTTTATGTCACATAGTTATCTGAGTATTCACTGCTTAGCGATGTAACGAGCCAAAAATATAAAACCCACAATTTTTTTATAATAAATCCTCTAAATGACTATCCATAAATATTTTAAAAAGGATTAAGGAAACACTGTTATAGCGATTGACTCAACATAAGACATAGCTAAGCAACGAGTCGCAGGATGATCATATGGCCAAAACTATTGTAATATTATAATATACCATTGTTAAACTAAGGTGGGGATAATAAATGCACCGATTTATAGTTAGTTAAGGGGTAATACTTAGGGATAAAAAATACATTTTTCCTATAAATAAAATATATTTCGATTCAAAGGAAATTGGGAGTGAAATTGAGCATGAAAACATCGATTAATCGATCCAAATAAGATAGAGGGAGGCTTGGCATGCGGCACTTACTCTCCCTGGTGTCGTGCAGGTGGTACAGCCGGTGCAAGGGGTGCTCGTCGGGCCTGAAGATGGATCCGTCGCCATGCTTGCTTCCTTCCACTAGCTCCGCCGGGATCACGCCCTCCTCCTCGACCACCTCCGCCGGGATCACGCCCTCCTCCTCTGCCGCCGCCATCTTCCGTTTCCTAGTGCGAGGATGCTCGGTGGCGGCGCCACCGCCGATGTCCATCGACCCGAATGTAAGCGGCCGGGCTGGACTTTGGCGCGCTTTTTTGGATGGGAGGAGTCTCTCTCTCCGCGCTCTCCTATTTTGTTGCGTTTTACGGATGTGCAGGAGACAGCCGGGCAGGAGGCCCATCGATCCGAATCCGATTAGGCCCCCGTTTGCATCGATGAATTGGGCCTGGAATCGCGGGGGGTCATATCCTTTTTTTGTTGCATGTCTGATGATCCGAATCCCAACGACGGAACGGAATCTCCTCTGATGTCAAGTTGTTAACTGACGGAACTGACAGCTCGTTCGCTTGGCTGCTGCGTTTGGCCTCTTGCTGCTGCGGCAGAGAGCTGCTGCGTGCTGCAGCTGCTGCGGCAGAGAGCCGAGCAGCAGCAGCCAGCTGCAAAGCAGCCAGCCGAACGAGGTCTGAATCTCCTCTGAACTTTTAGTGCCAGGCATGGCATGGCAGGACGTACTCCCTCCGTTCCAAATTACAAAGTCATTTCAATTTTTAGAGAGGATCATAAAAAATTACAAAGTCATTTCAATTTTTAGAGAGGATTATAAAAAATTACAAAGTCATTTCAATTTTTTAGAGAGGATCATAAAAATTTATAACACCGATAGATATACTATAAAAAATATATTTAATGAAGAAATTAATGGTACTTTGGTATAATGAATGTTAGTACTTTATTGTATAAATTTGATCAACCTTGAGATGTTTTAACTCTCTAATAAAGTTGAAATGACTGATAATTTGTAATATGATAATTTGTAATCTGGAAGGAGTAGCATACGCATGTGCGCGTGCCGGAGACCCGACCCGGACACGCCGTCGCTGGCTTGCCGGCGACCTCTCGCGCGGCTCAGACGGCGTCAAAGTCCAAACAGTGCCACACGGTTAAGCCACTGACAGAGAACAGCGTGTATGACATGCACCGATGCACGTCGATCGAAAGAGATAATTTTTTATTCTTTTTTTCTATAAAAGAACTTCCTTTACTTTAAAGTAAAAAAATCTACTAGAAAGATTTTAGCAATGGTTGTACGGGCATGCTCATGAGATTGGAATGCATCAGCTGTAACTGTAAGGGTAATTTCATCCATGGGCACGGCTCTAATGACAATGACAGTGGCAGGCTGGCAGCTGGCCCCACACGTGCAACTGCAACATCAGTTTGACCACTCTTTTTTTAAGCAGAAGAGAAAAGAGTATGCAGTTCATTATATCTTATTACATTAATAAAGGTAGACTCTCGAGCTCGAAAATGCAAATTGATTACTAACATGATTAAAACTAAGTTCTTCTCGGCGCGCCACGAGCTTGTCTTCCCAAGTCCATTTCCTGCTTGAGTCTGACCACTCTTCTCTTCCACCTTGAACAAGAGAGGCTTTTTACATGTCATTTTCTTATCTCCTGCACATGTAATTTTCCTGGACATTGCTGTTCAGGTCATTTGGTGAACTCCATTCAGCTCACCATCGATACCTGCCTAGCAATAAAATGGCCAAAAAAAAAAAGTTATCTCACTGTGACGTCATGCTCACGAGTCAGTTTTACCAACGCTTGTGGGGCCAGGTCCACCAGTGAGGTCAAGACTTTCAGACACATAAGCTGCTCGTTCTCGACAATCTTGCCCTTTTGCAATTTGCAAACTGCTCTCTTGGCGTCTCCAAAATTCAACGAGTAAAGTCTTCGACGAGTAAGACGGACTTAGACCTTTTCCTTTTCTCAAACTTTTTTTTAAAAAAATGTAGAACTATTGGCTATGGGTCAAGAGCAATGTTCAACGATGCATGGTTGACCTTTTCATGATCTGCATGGGCATAGTATTAGTTAGTGTATGAACAGAACAAGTCAAGCTCAATCTCATGATCTAAAATGCCCAGAAGAGGAACAATACGTATGAAACTCTGTCGTGCAAGATTTGTACAGAATCGTCCTTGGATAAATACTCTATGATTTTTCGGTCTCTCCACGTTCGTGTTTCTGAAATATTTGACCATTTTTGTTGAAGATCTGAAATATTTGACCATTGTTGGCTTGCTGCACCGATAACTGAGCATAATCTGTACCTAGAGACCAGTAATACTGGACTGAATCATGATTTGAGACCTAATCGCTTCGTTAATCTTCTGTAAAGCAGCACACGTGTTATTTTCTTTCCCTCCTGTTTCGCTTTCGCCATTTGACGAAATCAACGAAATTCATCCGTAACATCCATGCATGATGATGAAAGACATGACTACATGACTGATTCGTGCAGCTGGTACAGAGAGTGACTGATTCCTGCATTGTATTGCCTCTTGAATATTCCGTGGCTGTTCAACTGTGTTGTGACGGTGAACATGAAAATTGCTTTTTATACGCATGCATTTTCGTTTGCAATTTGGGCTTTATTGAATCTTTTCTATTTGTTATGTCCTCAAACTTAAAATCTTTTTTTTAAACAGCGCACATGATATATCATATCAATGATCTTACTGTCTTGCTTCGGATTAGCAACCTGATATACTAAATCCTGCCATTTTGAAAGGTGAGGCACTAGTTAAATTTTAAAACATTAATAATTTTATAAAATAAATTCAAGAGATCTTGTCGACGAAATAAAAGTGGTAGGTACACCGTACACATCATTATTGTCAAAGTCACCGGGTACTTTGATGCCTATTTGTTTCATTCACCAAGAGTCCAAACGCTATAAATTGGAGAGGAAGAAATGGAAGAATGTGACTAGACCAATATATAAAATGGATACATGTAGTCAATGTATCTCTTTTTCCCTGTGAGCGCAACCTAGGAAATGTAAAAAACTTGAAGATTTCTTTGCTAGCCAGCAAAGGGCTGCTCCAGAATGTAGACTTAGTGTAACATCTCATTTCAACTCAAAAAACTTCTCCAGGTTACAAGTCAAAACATTTTGGTTTCAGCGATGAATTCAAGCTTTAATACTCGTACCTCGTACAAAACTCTGCATTTAAGATTAAGTCCAACGGATTCCCATCTGCTACCCACTGATGTACACAAGTACTCCTCAATTCGGTATTGAATGTATTTCAAGTATAATCCAAAGCATACCTTTTTCAGCTACTTAGTCTACTCTTTTCTTAATCGTTGAGCAATGAACAGTGGTCAGACAAAAGGGAACAGATCAAAATGCAGAGTTAAACTGAAGCATCCTGGAAGGAGGGAGAACAAACGATGACATATGAAAATAGGGCTCGAATTCAGCCTTCAAGAAGAAATCAGTGGCTGTCATAAATTCGAATTAAGAAATTTTGTCCATGCCCAGTAGCGTTTCGACCTCCGTGGCTGAATTTTGTAGATATTTAGGTACGATGCAAGCGTATGGGCAAAGTCAATGATTGTACAGTGGAATTGATAATACAGAAACCATCTGCCTTTTCAAGGCTGAGTCATTTCCTATTTACAACGATCATTTTCTTATGATAATTTTATAATGACCAATTTATATGGTCTTTGAACACACATGGCTACCTGAACACTGTACAACTGTACACTGGTAAACACGTTTGTTCAGTGATCAATCCATCATTAGCATAACTAAACCAGGATGTGACTATTAAGTATTACCTTAAGATGTGAACAGAAACACTGCAGCTTCACAAGCACAGCCAACAGCTCCAGAGCATCCACACCTATCATCAGCTTATAAAAATAGCTTGAACTTGTCTATCATCTTGGCATCTTCTGATCCTTTGCTTATTTTATGGCTCTTGGTGTGAGCTGAGCACAAGTCTTCCATGCTGTACCTTGTCAAGTTGAAAGAAAACTGAACTCTCAAAGGTCAGAAGAGAACAAGCCTGGTCAGTCCCAGTGGGTCCTTGCCCAGATTGTCATGTATTTATGGCACAGCCATGCTAGTCTTCTCCTTCTGCCATTGCAAGTCTTGCAGAAACATATCCTCTTCTCTATCTTCTCTTAGTACCTTCCAAGAGTTCCTTGCTGGGTGTTCGATGTTCTTGGCTCTTTATGCAGACTTCAGCCCATCAGAGTGAAGTCTTCCACTGATCAATTAATCTGCAGGTGAATTTCACTTCTCAGCTTCTGTTCTCTTGCTTGCTGAATCGTCTCAATTCTCTGACTAGATATGTAGGTTTCTAGATTTCTTGGAGTTTACATGCTATCCTGTAAATTTGTTTACTCTCTATTTCAGTGTTCAGGAATCAGGATGACAATAGACATTCTTGTTCCATCGAATTTTGTTGTTCAAACATGAAATTGTTCAATCAGTTTTCTTTTTACCATACACTCTTCGGTCATTCTGATGTCAGAGTTTTGTACGAATCTGCAAACTTGGCTGGGAATTACTACTCTTATGTTTTCATAGCTCTCATAGAAAGAGTAAATTTGCTACTTCTGAGTGTCATCATGCAATACCTGCTTGATCTCTGGAAACCTACTGACTAATTTCTTTCTCAGGTAGCTATCAACACCTCTTTTGTATATCTGAAGATCCTAATTCCAAATAAGAGAGGCTCAAAACAATAGGAATGGGTTGCTTCTCTGTGTTCCGGAGGAAGAAGAATTCCAGAAGCCAGATTGTGCAGCATGACCAAGGTAGACTTTTGCAGTTTTTGTTTTTGTACCAACTGCTGATCTTCTGAAGCATCTTAGAACCTTACTGTAGTTCATTCAATTCTGTTCACAGACATCCCGATCACCGGCAACGTGAAAATTTACTCGTCCAAGGAGTTAAGGAAAGCCACAAGAAACTTCTGCCCTGGAAACAAGCTTGGACAGGGTTCCTTTGGCCGTGTCTACCTGGTAGGTTCAGACGTTGAGATACCAGTTGCTCTAATATCTGTTACGCATAGTTTCAACAGGGACTCTGGATCCTGTAAGGTATTACATGCCCAATTATCTTCCTGTTTGGAATACAGGCTCATAGGAACTTGCAGAAATTTTAAGATTTGGGAAATACTCCTGTTTCATGGGGCCTCAGTTACTGAATTATTAGAACATGACAGTGTTCTTCAAACTCGAGCAACTTCCTTCACTGCAACATTTTGATCAGCCCTTGTTATCAGCTCATGTTCTGACCTGATCTGTGCAGGGAAAGCTGAATAATGGCGAGAAGGTTGCCATCAAGGTGCTCTCCTCAGAGTCGAGGCAAGGAACAAAGGAGTTCTTGAATGAGCTGAGTGTCATATCCAACATAACCCATCACAACCTTGTCAAACTGCATGGCTGCTGCTTCGATGGAGGCCAGAAGATGCTGGTCTACAATTACGTGGAGAACAACAGCCTTGCACAGACCCTTTTCGGTAATGCCTGAACCTAGATATTCAGTGGTGCTACGATGCGTTTGTTCAGTCAAAATCTGGATCTCTGATGCATCATGTTGTTCTTCAGGTAAGTCACGCAGTGGCATCATCTTAGACTGGAGGACAAGGATGAAGATCTGCATTGGTGTTGCTGATGGGCTCACCTACCTTCATGAAGAGGTCCGGCCACCGATCGTCCACCGTGACATCAAAGCGAGCAACATTCTCCTTGACAGAAACCTGAGCCCCAAGATAGCAGACTTCGGGCTGGCAAAGTTCTTCCCAGGCAACATGACACATATCAGCACCAGGGTTGCAGGGACTCTGTAAGTAGTGTCTTACTTCCTGTTGATGTCCATGTCTCTTTGATTTTGCAGACATACCATATAATTGGGAAAACAGAGTTGACATATTTTCTTTTATCAGAGGATATCTTGCACCGGAGTATGCAATCCGAGGACAGCTAACCAAAAAGGCCGATGTCTACAGCTTTGGTGTACTGCTGCTGGAGATCGTCGGTGGCAGATGCCACACCGATCCCAGATTACCTCTTGATGAGCAGTTCCTCCTAGAAAAGGTGAAGCTAAATTCCAACAATGGTTTGCGGTTGATTTTACTCCCTGAACAAAATTTAGGCTCACTTTGCTCCCCTAAACTATTTCATTTGGTCCAATCTACCCCCTAATTAGATTTTTCTTTTTTTTTCTCCATGTATAAGTTGAATTTTGAGTTCAAATTTTGTGAGCAGATACAAAATATAATGCCTTATGTTAAAAAATTATACTAAGAATTTTTTATGATTATTTTCATAGGTTAGGAATATTTAATATGAAATTGATCTTAGATATACAAAACTGTATGAAAAGTAGAAGTACAGACGTGCTAATATTCAGATTACCCAATTAAACCATGAGAAATCATACTAGACATATCCTGTACTGTTTGCATTATGGACCAGTTTACATAATCACATGTTAGACAAGGACAAGCACAGAGTGCTTGTTAGAGTTGGAAGAATTCTGAAGGAAAGTGTAAGGAAGGTGCCCTTTCCGTGTTGCTACTAATTATTCAAAGCAGTTGTATACTTCCATTGACTGGCCTGTTGTGTTCCTAGCTTTTAGCTATTAGCCTAATTCTTATGAATACATCTGGTTCATTCCAAATTGGTGATTTGTGAGAAATTAACTTATCTTTTAGGAATGCAGCAAATGGGCAGACTATTAGAAACTTGCTAGGTTGGTGTAAAAAAAAGAAACTTGCTAGCTTTGAAATACCTGAAGTGCTAGAGCTATCAGATCAAGATTTCAATTTAAAGCATCTGAAATATGAAATTTCTGCTATACTGTCAGGTCTGGATGCTTTATGAGTCCGGTGATCTCGACAGCATCATTGACAGGACCCTGAAGCTTGATTTTGACACCGAGGAAGCGCGTCGGTTGCTGAAAATAGGGCTTCTGTGCACCCAGGATAGCCCCAAGATCAGGCCCTCCATGTCAATGGTCGCCAAGATGTTGAAGGGTGAGTGTGCCGTCGGTGACAAGATCATGAGGCCTGGCCTGATTACAGACGTCATGGACCTAAAAGTCAGGACAGTAGAGCCAGTCCAGTTCAGTTTGTCTCCATCAATGTCTCCTGCATTGAGCAACTCATTGTTATCCACACTTGCAGTAGCTGGTAGCACTGTTGTAGAGGAGAGTCCCTGATGGAAAGTCAGCAAGTTAAAGGACCAGATGCCTGAGAAAAAAATGGGCTGTAAATTGGATGGAGCATGGCCTGTTTTTTTTAGTAATTTAGCACATTGTAGGAGTGTCAGTTTGGATCTATATATATCATCCTAGTTTGATTACCGATAATAGAGGTTTGAGTCTACAAGTGCCACTTAAAAATCACATACTGATTCAAATGAGAAGGTACAGAAAGTTCAAAACAGCATCACGGGCTACATGAGCTAAATCTGCTGTTGTCTGATCTTCAGATATGCATCATAACAAGGTTAAATGTTAAAGCGTATAAAAACATGAGAACAGACTACCATACTGTACACCTGTGAACGCCAAATCAAAAATTTACAATCTTGGTGAAGAAGCAAATCCAGAAAAATAGAGATGGCTTAAATTGGCACCCTTTCCGGCCAAGGATCAAAACAATGTGTCGTTACAGTTGAAATTTGTTCTACACAATATATAATAAGCAGCAGGTTCATATCAACTACTAGTTCAAAACTTCAAATAATAGACTAATTCCTCCAGCAAACAGGTCAAAGAAAGAAAAATAAAAAAAGCAGTTAATAGCAGAAGAAATAGTTAATAGCAGATGAAAGCTATAAATTGACATATCTAAAGAGTTTACACAACAGGGACAAAATTTGAAAATGAAACTCCAAGCCTAGGTGATTTATTAGCGTGATCTTCCCATTCGGTTCATTTCCATCAATTGTGTAAGAGTTACAGCACTCCATCGCTCAATTCCCTCTTGAAGTTGCGCATACAGTAGTCGCTTCACAGAGTCTATGCAAATACTAACGGTGCCGAACTCATACACCGGCATGCCATTGTAGAACTTGCCAACTCTAGGCATAAACAGCACACCTTGCTCCATTGCATATGCCTGGATAGACTCCTTGAAGCTCAAATCCGCCATGGCTGCCCCTGGCACAGCATTGTAAGCCTGCTGTGCTGCATCAAATTGTCGCTTCTCAGTTGCTCTCAAGTAGCCCACATTTTCCCTAGCCCCAGGCTGCACCACCTCAAGTCCTTCAGCAGCTTGGTTCATCATGTCAAGACCAGCAGTTAGAAGCATCCGTATGCGCTCATTGGCAAGTAACTCTGGTGGGAAAAGGCCCTTCCAGCCCTTATACCAGTTCATTATCTCATTGAAATCAGGATTTGGTGAGCACAACCAATGGTATAGGACCTGCTGCCACTTGCTGAAGAAGTCAACTTCCAACATGTGGACCATGAGGTGTACTGGGATTGCAGATGCCCACAGCATCACCCAGTTGAACTGATCAAGTTTCTGGTTTGCTGGGTTGATCTGAAATTCTTGCAGTGCCAATCTCAGTTTAGGAATGATATACCGCACAATCAGGTCTTCCCAGCTGGCCGAATCAAACACATCCTTCCACGGAGACAACACAGCGTACGCGGAAGCATCATGTGCTTGCCACACATGGAGGACAGTGCTCAACTTGTATCGAATAGAATGGCACAAGGTCTCTATCCTTTCCCTTAGCATTGGCAACCATGGGTGTACCCAGACATGGATCGGCACACTCTCCCTGCGAGGGTCCCATGAATCCACAGCAGCTGAGAGCTTTGGCATTATGACATGCTCTAGTATTGATTGAAGCAAAACAGGAGGTAGCAACTTCTTATTATCCCATAACTCAAGAAAGTTGAGCATTGGTTCCGGTTCCCTAGCCTCCCATGAATTAGTTCCTGATATCCTCACAGCCGGCAGGATGACTTCACTAACAAGCTGCACATATGGTGTCATTGATGCAGAACCATCTGAGAAGTCAAATGGTTGGTCCCCCTGCAGCAAGTCCTTCCACTTTTTCATGACATCTAACCCAAACTTCGGATCCTGAAGGGGTTGCCATCCCTGGAAGATCCGGATTAGCAGTGGGTGAGCATATCTGCAAGCAATCCATGCAATGCTGCACATCTTGAACTCCTCCTCAAATTGCACCTTCAAGCCATGGAATGTCTGAAGCAATCCATCCAGAGTGAGCATGCCAGCTGTATCATCCACGCGGACCTGCTCTAGTGTCCCTGCAATTATCTCCATCACCTGCAGCTGGCGTTTCTGTGCTGCCTCCTGCTTGGCCACCTTTTCCTTCTCCCGCACCAAGCTAGCCACCTTCTCCTGCTCCCTTCGCAGCTGCCCATCCAACCTCAGAACATCAGCCTTAGCCTCATCAACAAGCAGGCGCACATTGTACTGCAGCTCCGGCATCGGCACATCATTCGCCTCCATCTCTTGTTCTTCATTGAGCCCCTTCAAGTCCGTCAGCACCCGCGCCTGCGGCCCTCGCATGTCAATCACCTTCTGGACAACCGTGGGCTGCTCCTCCTGCTCCTGCTCGGCACGCATGGCCAGGAGCTCATTCTTCGTCATGACCGGAGCTTTCTTTGTGCTAGCCTTCTTGGACCAACGCTTCTCCTTCTTCCCTGATGTCGGCGGAGGAGCCGGGGCCGGCAAGTTCTCCTTAGCCATCATGGGCTTGGGTTCCTTGAACCCCTCAACGCTCCCCAGGCCGGCATTCTTGGGCCGCAAAGTGGTCTCCACCGGCGCGGTGATCCCCTGCTTGTTCTTGCCAAGGCCCATTCCTTTCTTGTACCCCATCATGGCCATCATCTTGGCCACCTTGGAGTTAGCCTCCAGGCTCCCGAGGGCCGCCGCCGGCTCCCCGGCATCCACCCCGGCCGCCTGGCGACGGCGCGCCACCTTCTCGCGCTCCCGCTCCTTCTCCTCCCGCCTTGCACGGGCGCCCTCCCTGATCCTGCCGAACATCGTCGGCAGCATCTCGGTGTCCCCCTCATCGTCCTGCTCCTCCTCCGCCTCCTCCTCCTTGGCAGCGGCGGCGGCGGCGCGCCCGAGCCCCGGCCGCTGGTCGGGCTCGGGCTGCGGCTCCTGGGTGGGCATGAACTTGCCGGTGGAGACGAACTGGACGGGCTTGGTGAGGTCGGGCTCCCCGCCGCCGTCCCTGCGTCGCTTCCGGCGTCCGCGGCGGCGGGACCCCTCGTCGTCCTCCGAGTCGTAGTCGGAGTCGCCCTCCGCGAACACCCCGTAGATGGCGTCGTCGCGGGTCTGCGGCGCCCGCTCCCGCCGGCTCCGGTAGTAGAACTCCCCGTCCCGGCCGAATCGCCCGCCCTCGAAGTCCCCCTCCATGTCGAACCGGTCCATCCCCTCCGCCTCCTCCGCCATCGCCGACCGCCTCCTCCACTCCCCTCCTCTCCGCTCCTCTAGGGTTAGGGTTTCGCCCCCGATTTCTTTTCCCCCTTTCAAAAATTTGGGGGGAGAAGAAGAATTCGGGCACGTTTGGATCAATAGCTGGCCTCGCCTTGCCTTGCTTTGCCAGGCAAGGCTATCCTTGCTTTGCCAGGCAAGGCTATCCTTGCTCGTGCCGGAGAGCGATCCGGACTCGCTCACCCAGGTCGGTGCGGAGAGGAGCGCCGCTGGGTGACGTGTCAAGATCAGAGCCGTCGGCTTCCCCGCCACGCCTCCTCGGCCGCTGGATCGGCTCCGCCGGAAGCGGGCAGCAGCTGGGTTTTACGCTTTCTCCACGGGGACACGTAGTCCGTCCGGGGTGCGCTTCCTGCGGGTCGTCCCCAACCTCTCGTCGCTTCCGGCCGTGTTGACCTGACCTATTAACCACCCGCGCTTACCATTTTCTTGCCACACCGCAAGAAGCGTCCTCGGGGGGCACGTCCTAGATCGGTGGCGCCTGCCTCTCGCCGCCGCTGCTGGTGCCTCTCCCCCACCGCCCCGCCCAGATTTTTTCTTCTTATTTTCCTCCCGTCCCGTCGGTTCTCGGAGGTTTCTTGCCGTCTCCTCCCCCCGTCGGTTCTTGAGGTACGCTGTGAATCCCCCCCGGCGCCACAATCCTCTTGCTGTTTCGTTAGCTGGGTGGAAAGCTTGGTGGCATCGGTTACGTTTGGTAGCGAGATCTAATCGCGTTGCTAGACATGAGCAGCCGCCGTGGGGGATTTGGGATTAGGAAAGATAAAATCGGAGCTTTGGTTGATGGTTCCAAGCTTTCTGTTCATGCTAGTGCTGATCTTGCACGATCTAAGCTCATTTGGATAATCTCTGCTATCTGGTTGGTGTGGGATTGGACGATATGGCTGGGGTTCATTTGACTCGTAGAACAAGAAAAGGACAAGATTGCTGTAGCGGGCTTAGGATGGAACTGTGAATAGGATTGGTTTGGTGTTTATGTGTATGTGCTCATCCTGTGCGGCTTTGGCTGGAACTTTGCAGGCATGCAGAGCCAGATCGTGTGCCACGGGTGCAGGAGGCTTCTACTCTACCCCAGAGGCGCTCCGAGCGTGTGCTGCGCGGTATGCCGTGTGGTCAGCAACGTGCCACCTCCAGGTAGCGAGTCTGAGCTTTGGTTTCTCTTGTTTCATAAACGAATGTCAAAGGCACATGTTTTTGTGGCACCGCACATGAACAAAAAGGCACATTGAGCTTTGGTTTCGTAACAGCAAGAGAAATACATGGGCTGGCAGGACACTGGTGATGCAAATACATGTATGTGACAATTAAAGGGGTGTAATGGGTCCGGAGCGTTGGAGAGGTTACCACTATTGCAATCTGGTCTTGCATCAGATAAATGCTGTATTATATTGTTTCAGTATCAAGGGAAATACTAAACTTAGAGATGTATGACAAATTTATATGGTTTTGATGAGCGGAGGTGGCCTGTCTATCATTTATTAAATCCATCTTTTATCGCAGCTATATATTATGCGTTGAGTGTCAAGAGTGTGTACAAGTAGTGATATCATGTATAGTTTAGTAGGACAACCAGTGGCAGAGGGATGTACTCTGCTTCACCTAATTATGTTTGATATCTTTCAATTTGCAACTTTCATACTCATGATCCCATTTACAAAATATTTGTTGTTCAATCATACTAAGTGTCGATGCATAAATGCATCATAACAAGTTGGTGCCCATAATTAAATGTAACAGTAATATTCTAGATGCGTTATTTAGATGTCATGTTTAAATGACCTTGCTGTTATTCCAGGTCTATTTATCACCAAATTGCCTTACAAGATCTACATCACAGGCTACTTTGTCATGTTTTTGCTTATGTCAGCTGCTCACTGATAGGCTACTGAGCTTTTCTGCAAATTTACATTTGACTGTTTTGGGGCATCACTTTCCATGCTAACTACGTTCCTCTTATTTGTTGCTATTCCACATCCTTGTTGAGGGAGTAAATACAATTGAAAGTTGTGCTTCTTAGAAAAGTAGATATAATGTCAGTTATAGCTGCACAGAGCTACAGACTCTAGTGTCCACTGATTTGAATTGCGGTGATGCAAATGTCTCTGTAGAAAATATTAGGAGCTGCAAGTGCTTCAGTGAAAAGCTTGAGAAGAAGCACCATGTTGTCCACATTCACACAATTATATCTACCTCTTGCTTCTTACATGGGATTCTCTTCTCCCTTGCCTGACAACTCTCATTAATATGGACTGCTTTACACTATTCTTTCTTACTGTCATCTTGTGTGTGTTTTAGTGTTTCTTCCACCGTTCATTGACAATGATTGCATGTGATTGCTCAGTAATTTAAATGAGACTGTTGGCTATCTTTTAATCATCCATAGGCCATAGCATTGAAGCTGTATAGCACCATGAGCTTTATATTGGATTTGTATTGCTTCATAATCAAGTTGGCATGCTTATGAAATAATGGGTAAATTTCTTGTGCAGGAATGGAGATGGCTCGACTTATTTGTGGTGGCTGCCAAACATTATTGATGTATACTTGCAATGCAACAACTGTAAGATGCTCATGTTGTGACACAGTCAATCTTGTCAGACCAGGTACTGATGTATGTGTAGACTTATCTTGCAGATCCTGAATCTTGTAAAATTTTATCCACTGACATGCTGAAATTCAAGAGTAGGATGCATGTTCTATAAAGGAAGAAAGTTGTTTTGCTGTTAAATTCTCAAACAGCCTAATTGATGATACTGTGTGTTAGTAATTTATCTTCCCCTAGGTGTAGTTACATTAGGATAAGTTTCTTACATTTTGAAAATCGCATAGGCCAATCTGTCAGTAGATTGGATCACACTTCCTTGCTAACTGGCAGCAACTAGCACTAATGCAGATCAGTGCATTATACTCTCCCTGTTTCTGAGTTGGGCTCTTCTCATCCTTCTGGTGGTTGGGGTGGGGACTGGGATTTGCACATGCATATGTGGGAAAGAGATATCTTTTTCTATAATGGTGGTTTATAACTATATAAAGCAATCCAATCATGGGAAATGTAAACACAATAGGCGGATTACTCTATTGCATTTCTATCCTTCTGTGTGTGCAAGTGTGTCTCACCTTCAGAGTTGAAGTTTCCTTTATGCATGCACACGTGTTGTATGATGATATCATGTATTATTATCTTCGCCTTGATCTTTCAAAAATTACCTTCGCCTTCTCAACTTCATTAAATCTTTTTGTTCATTCTGCAGTGAGTAGCATAGCTCATGTGAACTGTGGCCGGTGCCAAACAGTGTTGATGTATCCATATGGAGCACCATCTGTCAAATGTGCCATCTGCAACTTCATTACAAGTGTTGGTGGGGTATGTTAATTTCCTTTATGGGTCTGCCTGTGCTGCAAATGGTCCAAGTGCCTAGTGACACCCACCTGATTCCAACATATTTATGTTCGTAGCATCAGGTACCAACTGTGAGACCTTTGCCACCCACGCTGCCTGCATCAAGTGGAAATTCATATAACATTCCGTCAACTTCCGCGGTATGTTTATTCGATGAGCTCTCTGGAAATCCATACAAGTTTAGGGTGGTTTGTCTCTTCTAGTTAGTTACCTTTTCTTTTTCCTGTCTTGGTGCAGCCAATGAGTCAATCACAGAACGTAACTGTTGTTGTTGAAAATCCAATGACAGTAGATGACAAGGGAAAATTGGTAAGTCTGTTCTGCAGTTTGCTCTTGCTTGTGCATTTGCTGTGCCCAGTAAAGTGAAGTTTATTTTTTGCGTGCTCACATCACTTTGTTTGTGCACAGGTGAGCAATGTTGTAGTTGGGGTTACAACTGGTGGAAAAAAGTGACATATCAGAACCCAATGTAACTTTGTTTTATGCTTAATACCTGAAAAAGTTGAAAATACCTTGTATCATACTGCTGTTTGGCGATTGGTTGCTCGACAAAAGGAACCCCTGAAGAGCATAGGGGCAAAGCTCGCATTTGCCCCTTTGATCATGCCAGAACGAGCGAAAACGAAGTGCGGGTGTGGATACTCAGAAACTATAGCTTGTTACCCTTGATTCTTTTGTATGTAATATGGGCTCTGTTAGACCTCACTGTGTGATCAAACTCCTATCCCGTGGGTGCTTGCAGCCTTCTCAGTGAATAATGACGACAAAACAAACATCACAAATGGCTCTTGAAATACAGTGTTTTAATCAATCTGGATGTTGGTGAGAATCAATCTGGTAAATGCTAATCGCTTCCCTTTCGGAGTTTTGGACTGAATGCAGAGACAGAAATGCATTATTCAGGTCTGGTTCTTTGAAGAACCTATACTAATCTCCTATGTAAAATTGTTTATTTTCGTGCTGCTGGTACGAATTAAAGGGATAGTAACTGTAGATGTGTAAAGACTATCTTAAAAAATGCTACAGGCTTGTACAAATGAATGAACCTGTTGTCTTGAGTTATAAAAGTCCTGGCATTCCAGTAAAAAAGAAGAAGAATGGCATTCCAGTAAAAAAAAGAAGAAGAGGAAATTCCTTATTTGACACTGGAAGTTGAGTTAATTTCTTTCATGACCCTGAAAAGTTTTTCCTTTCTAATATGATACCAACTTCTAACTTTCATTCCTTATTTGACATTTCCGTCACTTGTGTTAGTTAACTTTCATTCCTTATTTGACATTTCCGTCACTTGTGTTAGTTAAGTCAGGTAAAACGATCTACAAATCACCTCCAAAGATCATGAAACTTTTTGTAGTGATACAACAAATGAATATGAACCCATATTTATTAAAAGGACACATATACCTTTACGGTTTTAAAATTAAAATTCACCAACTTATGCTACCTTTATAACTTCTCTGAATTTTCATGGCACCAAAACACTTTTAAAAATTATAAGAAAATAACTAATATTCTCACATAAGATGTTGTAACTCATTAAATTATTTCCTAGCAAAACTTACATAGAGAATTATGAAGAACAGTAAATTTGGAAAAATTTAAAAAAACCTTGTAATTCTTCATGTAATTATGATAGAAAATAATTTTATAAGTGACTACATCTCATGCTTCAAAAGTAGTCAGATTTGGTGAATTTTAATTTGAAAATGGCAAAGGACATGTACGTGTTTAAGCAAAATGGACTCATCTTCATTTGTTCTATTATAAAAAAAGTTTTACGAATTTTGGAGGTGATTTAATGGTTGTTTTGTTCGACTTGTGTGACAAAAGTGATGAAAATATCAAATAGGGAATAAAAGATAGAACTCAGTGTCGTAAAAGGAATGAAAAATTAAAAGAATTTAGTCATCTTCTAGTGTCAAATAAGAAATTTTCAAAAAAAAAAGACTTGGTACAACTAGAAAAACCAGTCTCGATGCAAATTGTCACATTTAAAAACCGTAAAACGAAAAAATTGGGGTGAGAGAGATTCCGAGTATACTAGAAAAAACAGTCTCACTGCAAATCGTCACATTTTAAAACCATATAAAACGATAATAAAATTAGGGTGAGAGAGTCTCGAAATCTCGACCTTAGGATCACTCGCAATAGCTATGAGACCTACGCGCTAGCATACTGCGCCACCACCCCTTTGGCCTAACACCAAAAACGTCTATAAATGCACATATAACTCTACAAACACGTCTTTCCACGGTAGCTGCATCTACCGATGAACTCAATGCCCGTTTTCCTTTCCAGTGGCGCGCCAAATTTTCTCTTTCCTCAACATTCCTTCTCTCGCACTCCTTCACCCTTCTCTGCCAAACCAACCTTTTGTGTAAACCTGAAAAAAAGAGAAGAAAACAACAGCATGTACATTTCTTCTCAGACACTCATTTCCCTGCTCATGCAGACCACAGGTTCTAACTTTTATCCAAAGCACCACCTCTTCTTTGACTAATCAGCTGGACATACAATTCGGAACAGAGAAAGGCAAGCCAAGACCAAAACTTCTTCAATGAAGAATCGGCAGCACAAGTAACCCAAACTTGCAGAAACCGACCGGCGATTACCCAACAACACGCATCATCTTTTTTTCTGACATGAACTGGCAGCCACCATATAATCTCGGCACAAACGCATCGATTCCATTCGTGCAACTGAATGCTCACGTGCAATTCACGAGCACTGATCGCTCCATGGACCTCGAGCATGGCAGCAGCAGGAAGCCCTCTGCTGCACCGGCGGCGGCTGCGACGCCGACGACCTGCAACAAGCTCCTCAGGGACAGGCTCGCCGCCGTGCAGCCGGCCGTGCTGCGCGCCGCCGCGGCCCTGGCCACGGCGGTGGCGGCGGCGGTCATGGCGCTCAACACCCAGTCCTACACCGCGGTTGTCGCCATCGTCGGCACCCGGCCGCTCACGCAGACCTTCACCGCGAAGTTCAGAGACACGCCTGCATTTGTGTAAGCCTGAAAGGCCTCTGCTTCATTGCCAAAACAGTTTTTCTTTTCTTTTTTTTTCTGATGAATCGTCGGTGTTTCAGCGCGTGTAGCAGTAACTGTGGAAGGTGATGGATTTGTTTGAGCAGGTACTTCGTCATAGCCAATGCCATTGCCGGTGTGTATAACCTGCTGGTGCTGATCATCAGGCGCCTAATTCTGCGGCGGAGGACATCGAGTTTGGTCGTGCAGATGCTCGACATGGTGATTCTTTCTGGTCTTCTGTGTTCAGTTAGCTAACTGAATACCATTGATTCAATTGATAGTAGCACTAGTTCGCTTGAAGACAACTTAATTCAATAGTAGTATCACCATAAATCAACTCTGAAATAGTTCTCTGAAGTCTGAACAAGACTACCACATCAACGATCAATTGAATGTAAGAGGGAATGAGACAAACTGTGCATTTGCAATCACTCTGAGATGATTGCTCGCGGAAAATGTGAGCCGTCACACTACATAACGCAGCCAAACCTGGTCAGAGAACGCAGAACAGAATTTGGAGCCTTATAATAATGATGCTAGTGTGCTATTATAGAAGTATAAATTTCAGCGTAATCAAGAATCTATTGCAACTGTCCAAAACCAGTTGCCTGACTGAAACTTCTGTTGCTGTACTTGCATAGGGATGTACTGTAGCTTATCTGACAAATGTCAAACCAATGCCAGTTTATATGGATACACATCATTATTTTCCCTCTGTTGTCATTGGTCCAGGTGATCATGGCTCTGTTGGCTACCGGTGCCGCCACAGCGGCCTCGATGGCGGAGCTAGGCAAGAACGGTAACTTGCACGCACGGTGGAACCCGATGTGCGACAAGTTTGGTTCCTTCTGCAGCCGTGGAGGCATTGCGATCGTTTCATCGTTCATCGGTGTCGTCCTCATGCTGGCACTGAACCTACTATCAGCTGCATCCAACGCTCACCGGCCCAATGTGGCAGGCCAATGAGTAGTCCATATCTCAGACAGCTCATCCACAACAGTGCACTGTTTCAGCATTTGGATCTCACTCTGGGGGTCAAGGCAACACAACTGTGAGCTGCTCTGATACACATGTGGGGGAGCTGGATCACAGCATTGAGTGCTGCCAAATTTGGTGTCAAACTGTTCCATGTTGCTTGGCCTGAAATGGGTATGCCAAGAGTACAAAAGCACATAGCTGCAGTTGGTTATTATATTGATCTTTGGTTAGACCAGTTCTTACAAAAGTTTGTGTAATTACTCTATTGAATGTTTCTAATCCTTTGTGGTTGTAAGTTGTAACAGGCAATGCTGTACAGATGCTACTTTATTTTCTTCAGGGTGCTACTTTGCAGACAGTTCTTACATAAATCTGAATATTGAAGCTGTGCCTGAAGTTCAGAAGGAGACATCTGAATAGAGAAGTTGTTTGGAGTAGCATGGGATGTTGATCCATCCAAACAGGGTCTTATTTATGCACAATAAGCGAATTTATTTTCATAAATGTAGGAGGTTGTCCAAGTGTTCCTTTCAGCAATCTCTACAAATTAAGAATTTAATTAATATCTGGCTCAACGCATCGACCTAACACTCTGTGAAATCACAGTCTAGATATATGTTCATGTATTGGACTGACATGGAGAAGAAACTGTGAAATGGTACCATGTATCTAAGCGAATCTAGAGTGCAATCTTACATTTGCATAATATTGCAGGTAGCCTAAAAAAAATAACAAATTGTTGCAAAAGAACAGAGAAGACTTTGATGTTTCAGTACCTAGCAACCATCACCTTGATGCCAGCACATCTTGCTCTTTCTTTTCTGTCATGTAACCTTCCAAATTGTACTCCTACAAGATGAGCCAAAGAGGTGTACAGGACGTTGTATTTATAAGCGTACGAGTACTAGTACTTATAGAACAAAGTACAGCAAAAGCAATAAGGATCGATCAAGGCCTCTTTCTGAAAGGTGCAATGAAGCACACAGGTCATCAGTGGTCACTCACTCATGCAGTTGGCCAGCAGCATATCAGGAACAGTGCAATGGAAAGCCAGGAACTCTCAACTTACTGCTTGATTACCATGCTTGTCATTGCAATAATACAGCAGAAAAGAAAGATGTTATGCACAAGGAGATGCCTGGATGTGACTGTCATGCCTACTTTCCTGAATAAATATCATGATTGAATTTGGACCAGTACTGTATCTGGATGGCAGCTTGTGCGTTCTGAATTATTGTACATGCTCTGTTGCTGTTACTGCGCTATTATTAGGATTCAGGCACAGCAAAACAATAAATCTGAAATTCTCTTGATCACTCAATCCTCTGGTCCTCTACATCTGAATATACACACTTCAACAGCCATTACAGAGTATCACTCCTAATTTTTGCCTGCCTTATCGAAATCGACAGAAAAAAAATGTTGCATGTTCTACTACTCACACATAAATATTGTACTTGTACCACACAATAAGTAAATATAGTTCATATGGAATCATCAATCGCTTGTGCTTGCTGAATCAATTTCCCTAGAAGTGATTCATCCAAGTGGAGGTTGCAGCAGTACCAGCAGCCATCTCATGCGGCAGGCTTGGCACCACCTCACCTCCAAACTGGCTCAGCACTGCCTTGAGCAACTTCTTGTCGCAGTTCAGAGGATCAAAGCAGCCGCCAAGCTCAGGCAGGCCATGGTCCAGAAAGCTCATGCCATGGCTGCCAGTGACCATGGGCAGGTAGCATGGCTGAGCTGCTGCAGCACTGTTGCTGTTGCTGGCAATGTTGTTGAAGCTGGAGAAGCAGGGCACCTGCTCGATTGCGCCGGCGGTGGTGTTCATGGCGGCCTGGAGCTGTGCTAGGGTGGTGTCCATGAGGGGTGGCAGCGGCGGCGAGCTGGTTGGTGCGGTGTCATGGCCGCCATTGGTGGCGAGGCTTCTTGACGCCTTGGAGCTGGCGCCTCCTGGTAATTTCTTCTTGCAGATGACTCTGCACAGGACCCAATCTTCATCCTGTTGGTGACGCATGGAAGATCAGTGAAAACATCTCGGTTAGTTCATTGAATGCAGTCTCGTTAATCACTTGGACTGTACTAACACTAATTGCATCACTGATCTGGTGAATATTTCTAGTTCTACGGACCTGATCCAAGCCTTCATGTAAAATCATGCATCGTTTAAGAATTAAGATACCTATCTTTCTGTTACTTCAGAATGTTCTTCTTTTAGTTTTTCAAAACTAGAATTGGTTCTTATAATATTAATGTCTGCACCTGTTAATTCAGGATGTTCTGTGAAGCGGTGCAAAAGGCCTTCTGTGTTCAAGAAGTATAATATCAAAAATAAAATATATTGGCCAAATATCAATCAAAAATAAACGAAGAACTTCCTACAATAAATAAACGAAGGAAAGAGACAAGTAGAGATGTTCATCTCATACGAACAGTGTGACAAGTCTTGACAACGACTTTTCAGTAGGAAATATGCCCACTACAAGTCATTCTCTTATAGAATAGATGTGCCTAGCTCACAGTTTGTACCTACGCTATGCAATTAATTTTTTTATTTGGAAAATATCTAAAGATAATTGGGTTCCAGAACGCCTTAAACAACATATTTTAAAGTAAGATGAAACATATTTTGATAATTCATTCGATTCATAGCAATCTAGTATTACCAGTAGCATTGTACACACGTTACCTTGGAGGATTGCTCAAGTGTACCCTCCATCCTGTACTCATGCATCACCCACTCCGTCTTCCTCCCCTTAGGGGCCCTCCCTTGGTAGAAAACCAAGGTCTTCCTCATCCCCACCAATGCCCCTCGCCGCGCCACTGCCCGATCCTTCCCAGTAGCCTTCCAGTAACCTGAAACCGTAGCCCGGTTTGTCCGCTGCCCCGTCGCATACTTCCGGTCCTTGAGGCTGAAGAAGTACCATTCCCTAGGCCCAACTGCTGCCGCCACTGGTCAACAGAAAACAACAACATGTATCAAGAGATCAGAAGAAGCAATAACATTGATCGCAAAGCTATCATTAATATTGATCACACACTTAAAGCTATAGAGATGTTCTTGTTTTCTTGTGCGCGCTCATCTTTCGACAGTGACACCGACAAGTTTAGGTATGCCGTGAATTTAGGGGGTCAACCTGCTCCATTTTCACCTCTCTCTCTCCCTCTCTCTTTTTTCCTTCATAAAAGTCATTTTGGGCATTGGCCGGTAGGGAAAGCTATTCATGGGCAGTAGTTGCACATGTTGAACTGCTGATGGATCACCTTGTGGTCGCAGTCATGTGCACTATGAGTGGAAAAGGGGTTTTTGCTACTGGATGCTGAGGTTTGGAGCCACTAGAAGAAATAGCATGGGGACTGCCTTGCCATAGCTTGGACCTGGTGTGCTGATGCAAAACAGAGGACACGTGTGCGGCCCACACGGAGGGTGTGCTGGGAATCTGAGATCTCATGCGTAAGATGTGATTTGCAGTTTGTTGCTCTCTGATGGCCACTAATTTGAAATGCCCAGGAACTCAGGATATATCGATGTAGATGTACTGAAAGTGTTACAAAAATGAATCGTTAATTAAACTCGATTAATAATTAACCTACAGTTAAACAAGTGGTGTCGTGGTGTAGTTGGTTATCACGTCAGTCTAACACACTGAAGGTCTCCGGTTCAAGTCCGGGCGACGCCATTTTTTTTGTCCATCTCTTTGCCCATGCATCCATATTTCTGTTCATGTGCTCCCCCTACTCTTTGTTTTTTATACCATTATGATATGAATTGAAATAATCTTTTTTGTAACCAGTATGATCAAAACTTGGATAAATTTTGGCTGTAGGTCACATGTTTTTAACTTTGCTAAGCTAATGTGATATGAATGCTAGTATATATATATACCGTAATTAAAAGAACTAGTCGAGTCATGTCTTTATAAACATAAGAAAAGTTAGTAACATCGATCACTTTGAAAAATAGAGAAACAAATATGCAATATGTCATGTGACTACAAGCTTCATTATTTTTTCAAAAGTTGAATACAGTGTACATACTATAAAGTTGTGCACCTAAATTGTGGGAATATATAGAACGAATATATATAGAGCAAGACCCTAAAACCAGCAATTTTATTCCACCTCAGAAAGTATTTTGGACACAAACTGAAAGAGGCTGCAGAGAAGATTCGTTGATCCCAGACGTTAATAAAAGTTGGCCCTAGAGTGTGTAGCAAATGGAATATTTCCCATTGCGGATAAGGGAAAATGCTAAAGTATAAAAAGTGAGAGCATTTCTAACCCCAGGCAAAAAAAGGTGAATATTTTTACTCCGTTCTGTGAGGTTGTCAGGGTATTCTTCAATTCGATCTCTCTATGTACCATTTTTCATGACAAATTGCGCAAATATCGGTTATACGAAACATTCGCCTAAAGCTAGATAATAACATGAGCACATATCTAACACGTAAAAGCAGGTATAATCTATATGTTCTGTGATTTTCCTCTCGTTTGATCGAAAATGCTAAGAATTATGTGTACTGCAGTGTCCTTAGCTAGATCTACATGTACTTTCTTTTCTGGAAAAAGACCTGCTTGTTATTATAGTCTTCTACCAAGTACACGTACTCCGATAGTGACGTTGATATTAGACTGCCACATGAGGTTTCAACACAAATGAGAATTTTTTATGCGATGAATTAATTATATGTAATAGTACTGAAGGCTAGAACAAATTCGAATAATTCAACCGAGATGTATCTGAATTGCGAGTAACTACTACATGATTGCTTTATTTCAACTCAATGACTAGAAATTATAGGAGGCATCAACTTCACAAAAGGAAAAATAAATCAAGTATGGAAAAATACATATACTAACAGGAGAAATAAAAGAAAGGGATAATATGAAGATAAAATACTAGATGATTTTTAAGGGTTTGTTTAGGTATTAAGAGCGAAATTGTCCTTGACGCAAATGGAAGGAAAAAAGAAAGGGTGCAACTTAGTGTATGCACAGCACATTGGCAACTAGTGGCGTTTCTTCACGCAGAAGCAATCGAGGATCCCAAAATAGCTTTAGGAAATAAAAAAAAGATAGCACAAAATAGGATGGAGATCATATGTATTCGATGAGAAGAAAATCAAAACTAAAGGATCTCCTTTTTATCCGGGGGAATGATCTCTCTCTCTCTCTCTCCATGCCCACGTCAACTGGGTGCAAGTCATGGCTAAGCAATTGAGATGTCAAAAGGATCGGAACAAACTTTAAGATTTAGGGAAAGAGAGAGGTGGGCTGATCGAGTTGAACTCACCAGGGAGATCCCATGGCTCAACCTTGTTGAGATCGACGTCGACCATGGGCGGCCGGCGGCCGGAGAAGCCGACCTTGCCGCCGAGCTTGGGCCCGAGGTAGTCGCAGATGAGCTCGTCGTCCCTTGGGTGGAACCGGAACCCAGGTGGCAGCTCCGCCTCCACCATGCTCAAGAAGCTTATCGACATGATCTCTCCCCTATCTCTCCTATCTCTCTCAAGCTGTGAGATGAGAGAGAGAACAGGAATAGGGAGAGAGAGAGAGACGGTGGGGAGGAGGGAGAGAAACTAGCCTAGTAGCCAAGAAGAACTGAGATATGTGCTGTGTCATGTGACAAGTTGAGAAGAAGAGGGGTTTATAAGGTGGTTTAGGTGGTGGGTCTCCCTCAAGCTTCTCATCTATCCCTTTTCCCCCTCTTTCCATTTTTTCCTTTTCATTCCACAAATAAGGGCAGCACTTTCCAGGTCAGTACAAGAGACTAATAGATGCTACAGTATGTGCACACCTCTCCATATATGCATATTGCACCAAGAAAAAATCCCTTAAAAATATATATGTAAAAGGAAATTAGGGAGAAAATTAAAGGAGGCAAAAGAATCTATAAAATTAAGGCAATCCTTGGAATAGAACTGAAAAGGCTGGATTGCTATCCACCAAGGATGTACAAGCAAGTGCACCACTTGTCAGCTAAGTTGTAGCTGCCCTACTCCTTCAAGTCAAATGTTAAATACTTCTGAAGGAAAACGAAAAGTTCAAGTATATCATGTTACGTGTAGAGCGCCTACATACACTATGTTGAAAAATATTCTGCCTAGAAAATAAAAAAATGGATTTTATAGGGATGAGGATTGCCGTAAACGGGAAGAAGATAAACCGCAAAAGGACTCCTTCCAACCTGATCACTGGGAATAAAAACTGTTTATTTTACCGTACCCCCCCCCCCCCCCCCCCCCCCCACCCGCAATTGAAGACCAGTACCTGTTCTCTCCGCAACAAAAAGAATAAGAAAAGCTCAAGTCAGCGTGTTTTCATCTTCTTGATCCTAAGAAAATTGCAATACTGGTCGCTGCAACAACTCCTGCCCACGTATTCACAAATACGTAGCTTGCAAGCTGGCGCTGCCGTCAGCTAATTCCAGGCAGGTTTCTGGCGAGACCGTTCTGCTTTCACCTACCTCGTGCGTGCTAAAGCCTTGCTGCTGATCAGATTATGACCGGGTTTCGTTCTGTCCACACCTGGATGTAAATAAACCGAGTCCTGCTATGGCTTTGGAATCTGGAAAAAATCATCCAGCCGAGGAGGCGTGCGTCGATCAGGATCGAGCGCCGGCGGCTAAGGACGACGATGACATCGAGTGGACGGCCACGGCGTAGCCATGAAGAACGAACGAACCCTAGCGCCTGCCTCGAGATCGGCGACGCAATTTCCAGCCGCCATTGATGACCATCCATGTAACCTCCTCGATCAGGAACCGGAACAAGCGAGACCTTCCGCAAATCCGCCGAAGACTCGGATAAAATCCAAGCGAAATCACTGCGGTCCAAACATGCTCTTAGACACCGAGACTAACAAAGACTTGCGCAGTCTTCGATTGGCAGAGGATGGAGGCGGGCTACGTGGCACCACGGGCAAGGCGACACGTGCAGCATCCCGGTAACAGTAGCCCCCGACCGGCCGGAGGAGCAAGTGGCCGCGTCGAACTCACGGCGGCGGACGGAGGCAGGAAGCCGAAGACCGCCGCCGGCCGATGCCGGTTCGGTTACGCGCATGGATCTTGGCATGCGAGCGGCGCGTACGCCGCCGTCACACCAAACACGCGCGCGGCGCGTCCCCTGCCGCGTGATCCCGTGTCGCCGCGGCGGCACCGGCCGTTGCCGTTGCGCAGCCGCATCACGTGAGCGATCCCAGCCAGCGGCCTCCCATCCCATCCCTCCTCTCCCTTGCCATGCCTCACGTCGCGACAAAAAGCAAACCAGGCCTGTCCAGGGAAAAAAAAACGTTTATATTTTGGAAAAAGAAAGAACTTACATTTTTATTTTCGAAATACAAAAAAAGTCACTGCAAAAACCATTGATAGTACTGTATTTCGGAATTTATGCAGTTGAGCTGAAACAGTCTTCGGGTCGTCTGAAACTGACGACCACAGGCCAAACTGATTTGATCCATCCATCTCAATTCTCAAAGAAGTTCTCATCTCTCCAGTGCCAGATTCCTCTGCAAGTGCAGCATATGATCACAGCCACTAACCCAGCCAGTGACCGAAGACACGGCCATGCTTCTTCCAAACTCCAAAGGCTCTTCGGCGGTCTCGGACAAGTCAAGCCTGAAAAAGGCGGTGAAAATCCTTTTCAGCACATATTTCCTGTCGAATCGAAAAAGAAAAAAGTCGCGATAAGATCGCAGCACGGCACACAAATGGAGAGATGCCATCCCACAGATCTATCCAATCCAAGAAGTAAACAGGAACCCTTCTTGGAAGACCTCACCGCAACACTAATAATTAATAGTGGGGGGAATTTATGCCCCGCTGCTCTACCTCTACCTCTACCGCTACACGAGCTGAAAGTGACATGGAAATGGGCGTGACAGCAACGTCGGAAAGCTCATCCCCATACCTCCCCCCCTCCCCCTCTGCACGGCCTAACACCCCAATTCCAGTCACTTTTAACCTAAACCAATCAATCAGCTCGCGCCAGGCGGGTGCCCAGGGAACGGTCTTTCGTCGCATATTCCGGGTTAAAATGATGCTCAAGATCTCACCATAAGATATTGGCTGGCCACCATCAGTCCATCACACCAGAAGGGCAGAGCTTCCAGGTCAAGAGCTGTGTGCCATTACCTCTCCCGGATGCTGCTGGCTGCATCGGTGAAAAGCAGCTCGAATTGACCAGCGACCTCGTCGCCCACCTCCGGGTGTGCAAATCTGGATAAGGGCTCGAGGACGGAAAGAAGGGCCGCGACGGCTCTGATGAGTGTCCACCTTGACACTGATCCATCATCGGAAGTACAGGCACCGTCACTCTCATGACAACGGCTGAACAAATTCTGCAAAAAAGAAGGGACAAAAGAAGATGGCATATTACATAGCTCACTCGCCCTCAAGATCACGTACAATCTAGGTAAGGAAAGTTTCGTTTGACACATGGAAGTAAAATCAGCAAATTATTGTGTGGTAGTACAGCCAAAAAGGATGAAACGTACCAGGATTCTGACAGCAGGCCAATGCAAGGATATAACTTCAGTTGGTCAAATTGCATTGTAAAACCACATCCACAAATGATATGACAGCTTGTTGCTCTTGAGCTACCATGATGGCCCAGGGATTATTTAGCCTTTACACCAAGCACCTCTGCTGCTCTCATCACTTCCCTCTAAACTATCAAACCACGAGTGGAGAATAAGACTGAATAAATGACTGGTCAACATGGAAGTTTTTTTTTGGGAGTGGCAATTAACCAAGCCCTTTCTTTAGTTGTCAAGCCTGCAGCAGAAGAGTAGAAAACTAACAAACTGCAGGGTGGAGTACAAACAATTCAAGGAGTTAATAAAAAACCCATTAAATAAATGCTTATATGATAAGAACAGTAAGTCAAATCACCAAAGGACTAAAAAATGTATACACGCCATACACACGCACATATGACATGCATGGATAAGCAAGGACAAACCTGAAACCACAAACATACTGATGGAACCATGTGGATAGCACATGTGCATAAAACGCAAGTCAACCTCTTCTGCTGGTCCTCTTTCAGCCTACCCATGTTGGTGGCATCACATCAGAGATCCTACAGGATTTGATTTTTATGACAAGTCACAGTAGATTGCAGGTAAATAGTCAATGTGGTTAGGCAACTTACATTGCATAAATGATCATTTGCCCCTCTATGTCAACCCTGCTGAATCATAGGTTCTCATGATCAGACATAACTTTACCAATTGCATCAGGATATGCAAGGCAGGCAAAAGCCTAGGAGTATCTGAAGCAAAATCCTCTTTTGTTTCTGTTGTCCGAATGCCATTTTCTTTCAGGCCGATATAACAGCAATGAGTGATGACATGTACATAAGTTCTTGCATAGAACACGTATACACATATTGCAGGAATGATAATGTTCCATGGCAACTTGTTTCATGATCACTTTAGAAAAACAAGCAAACAAGCAAGCACTAAAGGCCATGGAATCAATCTAGATGTTGACTTAGCATTCAATGGATAAAGGCACACTCTTCGAGGGCAGTATCTTGCACATTCCTGCAACTAGATTTGCAGGATCTAGTCTGCTGGAGGTTTCTTTCTTACCTGTGCAGATATACTGAAAGTCTCGAGCAGGCTAGATGGCCTGCCACATTCTCGCAAAATCTGAACATCACACAAGCAGCAAAATACAATCTGGGAGAAGCTAGGTTGCAGCAAGTATATGAGAACAGTCTCATAATGCATTGCTATCATAATTTCAAAGCTAAGACTATCTTCAGTTTTTGTTGTATACAGCAAAACAACAAATACAATAATTGTATCAAAATATAATGAAGGATCACGTTTCTGCCATTAGACTGTCTTTGGTAACAACACAACATTTCATCAACCTACATATTCCAGCATCAGAAGATTTACCATGTCATGCTTCTGAAGAATTTGCAGATAACTTCCAAGCAATTATGGCCATGTTCCTTGGAGACATAGTAGGATCAAATAGAGGAAACAACAATGCTTCAACTAGGCTGCTTTGCTCTTGAAGAAACAATAACCGGTCAAGTAAAATATATGTTTCCACCAGTGGACCTAAAGCAGCCCGAAGGCACCAAAAGGGACCTATATATTCCTGAAAGAATAAGAAAAATGGTGATTAGATATTTGTGATAGAGTGGTTCTTTTTATGCTAAAAAATCAGGTGGGGGGGGGGGGGGGGGGGATCACGATCATATCCCAACTACTATGCTTTTATGAATATGAAGCAGTTGGAAAGGCATCTGGACGGACATACTGTTAAGCACATTAATATAGTTTTTTGTGATATAAGCAACAAACACTGTCAATCTGCTTTATATTGTCTTCATCCAGCATTAAAACATATCAATTTACTATGCTTTGCATAACTCTTTCAATACATGTTCCACCAACTCACCTACCAGAAACACAGTGATGTAATCCCAATTTAAAGTACTGTTCAAAAAATTAATAGCCATGATGGGCCTTTGCAAGGACTTTCACATGTGTTAAAAACTGAAATGACCTAAGCAAGCATACTTATCAATGTTTACCGATGACTTGCTTACCTAACGTGTGTACTCCCTCCGTTCCAAATTATAAGTCATTTTGACTTTTCTAAGTTCATAGATATTATTATGCATCTAGACATATACCATATCTAGGTGCATAGCCAAAACTATGCACCTGAAAAAGCCAAAATGACCTACAATTTGGAACGGAGGAGTACAAGACAGTGACAGAATAACATCATTTTCACTTCTATTGAGAATGAACAAATAATTGAAAATGATCCGCGCATTTAACTTCTTGGAATTAGTACCATAACAAGACAGCATAATTAAAAAGGATGTTTCAATGAAACTTACAGAGAAGGGTTGCACGCTCTTCCATACTTCAAGCAGACTCATGTCTTCCACTGAGCCACAGCCAAGGCGACCTAATCCTGATAGTGCGAAATCTTTGAAAAGGGCAAACTTTCGACATTGATCATGATGGATGTCATCTGGTCCTGTGTCAACTCCATATATGACTGAATCAACATTATCTGTGTTCATGTTTTGTTCCTTTAAAGTTGAACAGGAGAGATCATCAATTTTCTCCGTAGCCATTTGTGATTCCACAACTTTCCGAAGCCTCTGACGTCGAAGAGCTTTTCCTTGCCTTCCAATTGATGGACTCAACCTTGACACTTCTGGAAAATATTTCTCAAGTACCTACAGCAGAAACATATAGTTCAGCGAATTCAAAAGTTTTAAAATAACAAAAAAAATGCTATTCACAAATCTACCCAAAAGGTCAAACTCAGAAGCTCCTGGATTCTAGTGTTGTAGAATCTAAATGGATCTATATCTTCTTTCATGAACAATAATCATCGTGAAGAAAAGTCCAAATAAAAATTAATTGACATATTCACAAACCACAACTCACTTCCATATTCACAGAGAAAGGCATGAATATGTAATCTAAACATGTTTGGTACTGACATCATACAAGAAACAGCAATTGACATGCAGTGTGGCTAGCATATCAGCATGTGTGGTGAATCGTGAGTGCATAGGCATTTAGTCTTTCCTAGGAAGCCACTGTGCAGATCTCTAGCTAAACATGCAAGGTAAGTTGGGAATGTCACAAAGACCTGTCGCCGTTGACCAGCCTATAAGCCAGTTCATCAAGCTAGCTGAATATTATATTGAAACTGTTGCTTGCACAAATAACAATGCATAGCATAAATCTGAATTCATATGAGTGAATTGCTGATGCAATGCAACTAGGTAAACAAGAACACATACTCATCAGCAAGTGCACTATATTCAAGACCTTTCTGTAGAATAATATTGAACATGAGGATAAATGAAGAGTGACCAAACATAAAGCACAGTGAAATATCCAGAGTATAAATGAAAACATTGAAAAAAATAAAATGTTTGTTTTGAAATAACAAAACATTTACCATTTGAAATGCAGCTCGGAAGGCATGTACATCAAAATTTTGCAGCGCAATGTCCACGGTGAGACTTCTCCATCTCTCTGCACTCTAAAAGGAATAAAAATATCAATAAATAAAGAGCTGCAGCCAAAATATCACTAAATCATTTAGATATTTCCAAGACTGCATCTTTAATAGTATGTAGATTAAAATGTATACAATTGTCATGTTTGCAATTAGTTCAAACTAGAGATATAGTCAAAGTGTACTAGTTACCTAACAAACATGTGATGTCAATAAAAGTAACTGATACCATTATCAGAGCAAGTAACAGTTAGCTCTAGAATGCAATATTAAACACATTCACCTAACATAGAACAGATGAACATAAAAACTTACAGAGGTGAAAATAGGTATCCTTTAATTTTCAGCAATAATGATTTAGACCACAAAATTGTGGCCACACAATGACACAAGTGTGCAGAGGAAGCACAAAACTTCAATGAGCTTGTGAGCATTTTTTTAAAAAGAAGTCTAAGTCCACTGACCAAATAACTCTTGTTAGTATATACAGTCTATGCTGTGTGTCTTCACGAGTTGCAGCAAGAGATGTTCAAAAGAACAGCAGGCGACACTAAGATCGTCAAATGCATCATACCTGACAAGCAAGATCACGAATGCTTTTCCCAAGCACCAATTTAGATAGTTTGGCAGCCTTGCTCATAGGAAAACCAGAACAGGTGTTTGTGTCCTCATAAGAATCCTCAGAAAGTAAGTTGTAACAGCAGCCAACGCTTACCAATGCTTTTACTTGTTCACAGGACACAAAAACTCTGTCCAAAAAAGATAGCCATACTTTAAAAATATTTTCATCAAGGTGGGGGATTTTTTTTAATTGACGATGCAGCATTTAGCAAGTTTGGAGAAAGGACCACACTACATGACAGCAAAGACCAACCTTAGCATGTTAACTGAGAGATCACCACAAGCATGAAGACCAGCAAGGATTAATGGAGGACTGTTCTGAGTTGGTTCCAGAATTTGTGGGCTTTTCATAGTACAGGCCTTAGTTTCGCTTACATGTTCACCGTGGTTATCCTTACATGCATCTAGCGTGACAGCTGCCAATGTGTCACTAGAAAGAACATGACAGGTGACAGTCCTAGGTACTGTGAGCAGTTGCTTCTCCACACTGCAAAAATATTAGGTAGCAATTTATAGCAGCAGGTATCAACCCAAAGGTAGTAGAACTCAAACTAACTCACTGAAGGTTGCACCATTTAGCAGCATAGTGCTTCTTTATTCTCTCTGCACGAGCAATTGTAACTGATGCATGATGTGATGAAGCATCTATCGCTACAACAGGGAGTTGGTACTCAAAGGATAAAGTTTGTGCGAGATAACCCTGAAAATATCAAATAAGATTAAAAATAAATACATGATATAACACGTTGCTGTTGAATTATGTTAAAATCAATCATTTCTTTCACTCCCAGAAAATATCAACACAAAACCAAGGCCATGCAAAGTCTACACAAATAAATGCAAGTGGAACAGTTTTCTATTTTCAGGTGCTAGAAAACAACTGACTTGCGCAGTCTGATTCCAATTTGTAAATAAATCTAACAAAAATACAGACCACCTTAAATTTAAGCAGTTCATGTATGACTGGTTCTTTCAGTTCTGATATTTAAGATGTCATAATCACAACCGAGAGCAATGAAGAAAAATGCCAACTGTCCAAGTATTAGAAAGATAATTGTGTCCACTTGAAACCTTGTATTACAATCGTGCAGCTGCTTGCATGCAGATGACATTACCTGGCCAGAACCTACATCAACCACTGTCTTGGCTCCACAACTCTTAGCAATCGCATGAACCACTGCAGCTAGATTTTCAATCTGCATAAAGCAGTTTCTCTAGAATGAGAGTGCAAATAACAAGTAAAAATAACATCAGACTTGCAAATAAATAAGCCTGCATAGCAAGTTCAAGAATCAGCACAAAGCTGGATTACCTACTTCGTGCTTCTTCTTTGAGTTCATGCCTTGAGCGAGAACGGTGCCAATTGAAGCTACATGAATATCAGGTACAAGCTGCACATATTCAAGGAAAAAAAATGTCAAGATTAAAGCAGATCACAGCGATGAGAAAAATAGACAATCTCTTAACTAAATGACTAGAAACGACAGCAAGTGAGCTTATGTAATGCAAACAGCTATTAAGAGAAAAGCAATCTCATAGTTTGTTCATTGAAACCAAGCAACACGGCTGCATGTGGAGCGAGACTAGTTGCCAGACATATTCAAGAACAAAAATGTCAATATTGAAGAAGATCACGGAAAATAGAGAATCTCTTAACTAAATGACTAGAAACGACAGCAAATTGAACTGAGTATGTAATGCAGACATATATTGAGAGAAGAGCAAACTAAGCAGCACGACTGCATGTGGAGCGCGTGCAGTTAATAATCCGTTAAATTCAGGAAACCCACCGACTGCGGAGCCTTCTGCTCCCGTGGAACAACAAGCGACCTAGCAGTAAGCACAAACTCTCGCAGCGTAGCGGGCCAGTGCTCCTGCGAAAGCAGCGGACACTTGGATCCATCAAACTCGAAAGGGCGTGAACTAGCAACGATGAACTTGGACACATCGAGTCGCTGTCATGCACGCAGAGTAATGCATACCTGGACGCATCCGGATGGCAGCTTGAGCAAGCTCCCCACGGGCTCCCGCCGGAGGCACTCCATCCACTCGGCGTCCACCAGCTCCCACATCCTGTCCTGCGCGAAACCAAACCATAGAGGACGGAAACACTCAGCGAACGAACAGAATCATCCGATCCGTCGCCGAGCCTGCTGAAATTCACGGGGGAAAACGAGGACGACCTTGAAGAAGTTGACGACGTGCGCCTCGAGCAGCGGGCGGTGGCGGCCGAGGAAGGCGGCGAGGGCTTCCATCCACTCGCGGGTCCGCGCCGCCGTCTCGCACGAGTACGCGCCGCCGCCGCCGCTCGCCGGAGTCGCCGCCATCGCGCGGGGAGGAGGGAGGTGGGCTGTGTGGGCAGAGGAACTGAGCCCGAACTCGAAAGTGAGGTTCGGTCCAGTCAGTGAGTTTGGGCTACTTTTTGCTGGGTTCTTCTGTATGTTGGGCCGTGTTGGGCTACTTTCCGCTCGTCGGGGATCCCAATCCGGACGTACCGGCGGTGCAAAGGATCACAGACCACGAGGTCCACGAATTCATCGGTGGTGTCGGCGGTGCGCGAGGCCAGGAGAATGCGCCCGTCGCCGGCATCGCAGATCCGCCAGGTGCTGGGGTCGGGGAGGAAGGAGAAGGTAAGGTCGACGAGCTGCGCGAGGGCGCGGCCGGACAACGCGAAGCGGTGCGGCGGCTCGGCGTGGTGGAGCGAGGGAGGGCGGCGGTGGGGGGCGGAGCGGAGTTCGAACTGGAGAAACCCAACGACGGGCCGGCGGTAGAGGGACCGGTTGCGGCGGAGGAAGCGGGCGACGCGGAGGAAGGCGGTGCAGAGACGAAGGGGCGCCGGCGTCCGGAGGCAGCGCCGGCGAGGACATCCCGGCGGCGACGGGGGAGGCTACGGTTCGAGTCGCCAACGGCGAAGGGGAGCCGGGAGCGGCGGAGCGGAGTGGCAGAAAGATGTGAGAGGCTCGCGCATACTGCTGGATGGGCTGCGGGCGTTGAACGGGCCGGACCACGGCTAATCAACGGTCTAACTCCACGCAACCTGGGTTGGGCCGCTCAATGATAATAAGCCCAAAGAATATAGTTCCTCTGTTTCAGAAATATAATAGATAAAAGACCATACGGTCCAGCTTTATTATAAAGCAAGCCTTTGACTGGGGTTGTAAACTTACAGAGTACACCCTCCGTTCTTAAATACATGATATCATTGACTTCTTTTATTCGTTTGACTATTCATCTTTTCTACAAATATTTTTGCAAATAGATAAACCTACGAGTTAAATTTAAAGTACATTTGACAATAGATATAATGATGTATATTTGACAATAGATATAATGATAAACATTTTACTTTAGAACTCGTTCAATAGATATTGGTGGTCAAAGTTGGAATAAAAGTCAATGGTGTCATATATTTAAGAACGGAGGGAGTACATACTAGACATATTGGTGCGCCATGCGCATGCCTATACAAAAATTATTAACTCAAAGCAATAACGGAAATAATTACATGGTCTTTCTAATTTGCTATAAATATATATTATAGTATTGAGTATTGAACAAAATTAGGAAACAAATCAAAATGAAACCAGAAATCAAATTCATGCCGGTCCTCTAGATGAAAGAGACTTTCATGCATTTATTTGCTCTGATCATTATTTAGCAAAGAAATCCTATTTTCCCATTGTAGAACAACGGCTGCATACTCTGCTGTAATTTTTCTTTCATTCTCTCTATATCTTTTCTTTTGTACTACATACTACTTTCTCTTTGTTTTGCTTAATATATAGTAATTAGTAAGGGATTGAGGTCTTGCCTGTACCTAGAAGGCCATCATTTTGGGCTCGGCGAGCACGGAGCCACGGCTGCTGGTTGCTCCAGAGAGGGTAGTGAGAGGCCACGGTGGCAGACTGCTCTGGAAGTCTATCGGTGGAAGCAGGATGGCAGAGCCGACGCCGGTCGCCTGATTCGATTGGTTGTCCAGATTCTTGCGCTGCACAGCTCTGCTCTCTCTCTCCGCGTGCCAAGATTCAAGCGGTGTCGACGGCCGCCGGTGGTTGCTGATGTGCTCTCCCATCCCCACCGCCACCGGGCGGCGCATGCAGCCGCTCGAGCGGGCGGCAGCGCGATCCGCCGGTCGAGCGAGCCGGCGGCCCAGCGTGCGGAGCGGACCAACGGCGATAGGTGCGGCCAGGCAAATGGAGTTCGCCGATTCTTCGTGGAGGACTGAGACCTGTCCCGGTGTGGCGGTGTCACCTGTGGACTCTCGAGTCTTCTTCTTTCTGTTTTTTTTTTTATAACTGATTGGATTTCCGGACCCACGTACCAGCGTCGGTGAACCGTAGCTCAGCCTCTGAGAATTCGCCCAGTCCAGCAACATTAATATAGAGTAATAGTAGGTACGGCTACCAGCTAGAGAAAAGCATCACCAGCTAAGTATAACCAACCACCACTCTCTACAACTCCCTCTAGACGCAAGACCATACAGAGTTCCAGCTAGCTATTACAAGGTACTTAGATTTATAACAGATGTCTACTCATCTCTCAAACACCCTCTAAGCAAAAGACTAAACAGCAAAAGAAGAAACAGCAAAAGAAGAAACAGCTAAATAATAATGATAGTTGGAGTTTCATCTTCCGAGACACCATATCGATCCAGAGTTGCTCCTTCTCCTTGTTCAGGATCTTCCATTTCTGCATAAAGGAAATTGCACGGTACAAACCTAGCAACATCAGGGGAGGGAACTACTAAATTGCTAAATCATTAAGGATAAGCCATAAACTCCATGGCACACAGCCAAATAAGAAAACAATATTTTTGATGTGCTTATTAGATCCCTCTATTAGTATCTCTCGAAGATCGTCCACATTTGTTTGTTGGTGTAAAGGGCCACTCTAAAACATCTCTATATACACACCAACAAAATTGAGCAACAGCACATTGAAAGATAATGTGGTCTGTGGTTTCTACCTGTCCATATAATTTGTATTCAATTTCCCCACGCCAATTTCTTTTCTTCAATTGTTCTGCAGACTGTATTTTGTCGTTACATAGTTGCCAAAGGAACACTCTAATCTTCAAAGGTAATTTAGTTCTCCAGACACACATCATCCATTTATTAGTAAAACCTGAGAATGTCAATGTCAGTTCATTGTACAAGAACATGAGAAGTTTCTTCTAAAGGTTAAGGATGTATTTGGTTGAGCTGTAACTTTTGAAAAAGTACCTATGAGTTGTGGGATGTGGAAAAGTAGCTGTGAGCTGTGGGCCGTGGGCTGTGGAAAAGCCGTTTGGTGAAACAGCTGTGGCTTTTGGAAAAAGTAACGAGCGGACCCACATGTCATTCGTATAGTACCCCTCCCCTCTCTCACCGACGAGGAAAGGCCGGGGAGCACCAGTTGCGCCGCCACCCTGCTGCTACTACTTGCGCTCGGGAGGAGAAGAAGGGGCACCGCAGCTCCTCTCCTCCGCGCCAGCCCGTTGCCGCTCCTCCCCTCTGCACTGCAACTCTCGGCTCCTCTCACTCCGCCGCGCGCTCCGCTAGGAGAGGAGGAGCCCAAGGAAGGGGCGCCGCCACCGGGAGAAGAGGGGGCCAGGAAGGGGCGCCGGCATCGGGAAAGGAGGAGCCCAAGGGAGGGGTGCCGCCACCAGGAGAGGAAGGGCCCAAGGAGGGGCGCCGCCGCCGGGAAAGGAGGGGCCGTCCTCGCACCCGCCGACTGCTGCCGCCCCTTCACTGCTGCTCGTGCCCGTCCCACACCCGCACACCGCCGCTGCTCCCCTCCGCGCCACTCCTCCCCAATGCTTCTTGCTGCTCACCGTCCGCTCCCTGGGCCGTCAGCCGAAGGTCCACCTCCTCACTTGCCAGCCAAGAACTCCGGCAGCGCGCCACCGGAGCCCACCGCTGGCCGGGAGAGGAGGAGGGGTCCGGGGAGGGGAGCCCGCGAGCAGTGGCACCTGCGGGGATCCTCTGGGTCCAGCAGGAGCGGAGAAGAAGAGAATACGATGGCAAAAAAAAGAAAGATTGAAGGGGCACGCTGCTTTACGAGTGGCAGACGGGTAATTTTGAGCGAAAACTGCCCACCGCAGCCGCTAAAAGCACGGTCCAAGCTGTTGCAGGAAATGAACTATACGGAAACCGCTTTCCACCTAGGAGGAAGTTGGTCCTTTTGGTTGATTTTCAGTTTTTTAAAAAGCCACAACACTTTGAAAGCGCAACCAAAGGATCCTCATCCTCCGTGTTGTAACACGTTTCAGGAATATAATAATATTGTTATTTTAGTTTTGTCAAGATCAAACCGTACCATCAGCTCTCGTGGTGAATCTAATTAAAGCTATAAATTCTATGACAGTAAACTATATAACTTTTTCTTAAAATCTCATTCCACATCAGCGACACTTATTAAATGCATACGATGATTAAGCAAGTCTCAAACCAAAGCCAGAAATTAAGCATGTCGATCCGGAGTACGGACAACACAAGCGATCTTCCCCGGCCCCCTAGACCGTCTCGGACTTGGCGATGATGTGCTTCCGGGGGTCCTTCCGAACCTGTCGAACGACGGCTCCGCGGCGCTTCCTCCCCCACCGCAGCTCCTCCAACGAAGCCAGCTTGTGCTCATGCTCCACGGTCTTCATGTCGCGGACCACCTGCTGCCACGAGTCCCGCGAAGAAATGGTGCTCCACCACCTCCACACGTTCCTCCTCGACTCCAACAGGTACCTGAACCTACCGGACTCCGCGATGTGGTGACAGTTGGGTAAGTGCGCGAGGTCGGCGAGGGTGAACTCGTCGCCGGCAAGGTATTTGCGGTCACCGAGCCTCTGCTCGTAGACTTCCAGGACCTCTTCTAGCCTCCTTCTTTGCATGTCAATGTCATTGTCATCGTCACCCTCTTCGTCCAGGGGGAAGGCCAAATGGCAGAACAAAGCCCGGCTCGGAGGGTTGAAAGCGTGCTCCTCGTTGCGGAGCCATTGCTCAACTGAAGCCCTCCCGAGGGCATCATTCCCAAGGAGGAATGGACATCCACTGTGCTCATACGTTTCTGCTATATAACGGCAGATTCCTCTGGAATCTGGAAATAGAAATGTACAGTGAGCTGCTGAAATTAAAATACCATTGGAATATCACTGGCAAAATTTCTGAATCCATTTTCTGTTGACCTCCGCGAAGAAATGAATCTCTACGATTTCATGAGTATCACTATCACCTATTAAGAACTAAAATATTACGGGCAGTTCATCTTGAATTCATTCCCTCCCATCTATTTGTCTGTTTACAGCAACAGTTTGTTCTGCAATCCAAATTAACAGCACACGCGATTGGAGTATATAATTCTAAAAGTTGCCTTCCGGCTTTAGCTAAATAAGAGCACAATGTTTTACATCATTCTTGGGATTCAAACATTCTTGATGAAGACATTATTGTGTCCTGGGATGCCAATGCGTAACAGATTTCCTTTATGGAAAGAAACGCACGCATAACAGTTATCCCCATAAGTCCACAAACAATATCCAATTGTTTTTGCACGTAAACGCAAAAGGAATACAATTCTTTTTGCACTAATAGTAACAAGGAACTGGTATCATATTAACTTTAGCAAATGCAAGCCGCATCACAACTTTGCATAGTTATGCAGTTTTCTTGCAAAAAATTTGTTGTAAGTTCTGTTGCATCCAACTGCATCTGAGACAGGAGAAACTATTAACTCTTTTGAGACCAACTCTTCTGACTCTAATCAATTCAAGGATTTGCAGCCCACCAGGCACCAGTTGTGTTCTAAATGCATCAAAATGAACCAAGCTATATTGTCGTTCAGTTGCTATAAATAACAGCATATAGTCAAATTCGAAAATGTCAACCACATTAAACCAATTCTATTCTCCTTTAATTTAGACTGCCTTTAGTGTATTAGCTACTTTGCTGCTATCGTGCATGATTTTGGAGAACTGAGTACTCACTTAGAACAAACAGGGGAATATTAACTGGACCCGTCAATACCATGCCAAAATGAACGGATATATGATGGTGAAAATTCGCTCTCAATTTTGGCAGAAAAGAGCTCAATAATATATTTTAAAATTGATAAATGCCAATTTAAGAGATTGGTACAAATTTCAGCCAGGCTAGCCAGATATCACAACTTTCTGACATAGCTAGTTTCCTAGCGACAACTAATAAACAACCTATCTCCTTGTAGCAACCTAACTTGAATATTATCGAATGGTGAAAAATATAAGCTTCAAGGAAATGGAGGTCTTGAGGAGAAGCCTGACTTTGGAATGGTAGGTGACTTTCATAAGATTCAAGTATTACCTTGTAGAAATACAGGCCCATCATAGAATGGAACTGGAGCATGTGACGATGCCTGCAGAGTGCGCACGAAGAAAATGCAATAATGATATTTTGACAGTTTAAAATCTTCAAAGAGTTTCTTCTTGCCGGAAAAAAAAACAAGAATAGAAGACTCCAAAGTACCTGCAGTCTAAGCATGCTCCTGTAAGAGGTCTTGACAGTCTCAAACTTGATATTCATCTCATAGAGGCATGCAAGCACCCTTGACACATCAGTAAGATAATAGATTTCTCATGATACACCTTCACAATAGGTGCTCCAGTACCCATACTTGTCATGATGGCATTGACGACATAAGTTACTAATGCTAAAATGGCATGAAATGAAATGTATAACTCTTTCGTCCTCAGATATACTACATTCCCTGCCTCTCTGATCAAGCAAAGAGAAGATGCTTAAAGTGGGAACCAAGAAAGAAATCAATGGAGGTAGAGAATAGACCGAAATGTGGCAAACAAAAGAGAAAGGAACGAAAAAAGAAGGGACAAAGCAAAAGCGAACGAAATCTTAGTGCGCACAAGACCTTTAGCTTTAGGGCTATGGTTTTTTTCAGCATCAAATTTACAACCCCACAATCCCTAGGTTTTTGCTAAGAGAAGAGACCTTCTTACGCCACGAGACGGCACGCGGCGGGGCCGGAGAGGTCGAATCCGGGGCCTCCATGGCCGGACCGGGGGCCCACGACACTAGATCCGTCGTCTGGCGGCGGTGGCCTCGCCCGCGTGGGCTAACACCTCCTCCCCGGCGTGGCCTGTGGCTACGCGCGGAGACGGTGAGGGCCTCAAGACCAGGGGTGGGGTCATTGAAAGGATCTTGATGTCGCATAGAGAGGGTGAATAGGTGTAACATGAAAATGTCACCAATTAAAACAAATTTATCAGCGACTTTCGGATTATTCCGGAAATACTTCCGAAGATTTCCAGAACTTACAGAATCTCCGAAAAAATCTCTGAAATCTCCAAAGATAGAAAACACATGCCTTAAACAGCGGAATAAAATCTGTGCTCGGAAACCGAACCTTCCGGTTTCAAAAACCAAAACCTCCAATTTTGCCTCGGGCAGAGAGAACCCCTTAAACCTTATGCAATGCAAGAGAGGTAAAGATCAAACCAGATTTAGAGAATGTGCTCAGATGGTGTATCTTAGCAGAAATACAAAGTTCCTACACTTCACAAACACTAACACCCGAGTAGATCAACTAATGTAATGAGATCAACAAAAGAAGAAGTGCGGTGCAAATGTAAGCAAACTAGTAAGGAGACACAATGATTTGTTTCACCGAAGTTCAGATTCACCACCGAACGAATCCTACATCTTCGTTGGGTGCTTCCAAGGAAGCCGGGTTGCACTCAACCCTTTCCCCACATCACTAGTTCGCTTCTTCCCTTTCGGAGGTGAAGCTTGACCTGCACAAAATGTCCCGTAGCTCACTACACTTTGGGAGTTCTTGGACGACGCCTAGCTATCTAGGAGGAACACCTCCAAGAGTAACAAATGCTTCACTTGTAACTTGACAAGGCAAACCAGTGCTCAAGCGTGTGAGTGCTCTTCTAGTGCTCTCAAATAGCTCCTCTCTACTACCCAACTTGCAAGATCTTAGCAAAGATCACACTACCTCACAAAGAGGGGTTGGAGAGAGCTATTTGGCTTTGGTTCAACTTGGAACAGGCAAGAAGCACAGCAGAAATCGCAAAAATAGCAACCAACCACTGAGGGGGTCGTGGGTTTAAATACCCACTCCCAAAAAAACTAGCTGTTATACTAGTCAGACCAAAACCGGAACTTCTAGTTTCCTAAAACCGGAATCTTCAGTTTTTCGAACCAACTAGCCGTTAGGAGAAGAGTTCCGGATTTTTCCGGAACTTTCTTCAGAAACTCTAAAACTTCCGGAAAATATTTTCCGGAAACTTTCGAAACTTTCTAACCGTTAGTGTGTACGTGTGACTTTTGGGTCTCTTCCCTCACATAGGATACTTGAGCACTGAGACTATATCAAATGATCATGTAATGCATCCCTCTTAATAGTACAACACACTATACTCAAGATCAAGATAAACATACCATGTTCATCTTCTTAAGCTTCATTATCATTAACCATGCCATACTTGATAAGCATATCTTCTTGAGAGCTGAATCCACCTTTGTCTCTTTAGTTTGAGCACTTCAACCTTGAGCTAGTGACTTGGATCAATATTCAATCACATATGAATGAAAACCCACTTTTAGATCACAAGTCACTTCTTCATATGACTCAATAAATGTTTGATGCATCCCATTGCTATACTCGGTAAGGCTTAACTTGATACCTCAAAATCCTCCAAGTACTAGCCCCTTCACTCTAGCAAAGCTCATGGCCCAAGTCACTACTTGACCAAACTTTGCCTAGTGCCTCGTTGCTAATCACTTGCTTGATTTCTTCATCCAATCGCTGCCGCATTTGAGTCTAGCTATGTTTTGACATCATGAATGAAATCCACTAGAGATCATATCTTCTTTTGACTTCTATATCCCATTTATTTATAACATGCTTCTCATTTTATTTAGAGACCAACTAATATCCCAATAACATCATATCTCTTTCTTTTCTTCAATTTGCTTTTCATATATCACATGTAGCTATCATGAGATTCACATAACATTTCTTACTATGACATTCATCTTTAACTTCAAGCAATCTTACAATATAATGCTAACAACCAAGCATCAACTCTCTTTTACACCATTGCTTGCTTGAGTGAATAATGCCATATGCCATACTTGTTCTTTTCATCGTACGAGCCATTTAATAAAATCCTTCCCACAAAGATTATACATCAATATAATTAACCTGCTCATAAACTTAACAAGTTCATTAGATCTTTAATCACGTTGTCATTCAACACACCAAAATCCACTAGGGGCCGAGATGCTCTTTCAGTCACCATCTGGGTGAGATGGGGTCTGTGGCTGCGCGCGTCGGTTGCGTGCGTGACCCATGCCGGTGCGACAGCGCGACGGCGGGCTGGCGGCCGCCCTGGCCTCGTGCCGGACGACTGCGGTGAGAGGCGTCGGACGGGAGGAGCCACGACGAGGGTGGACAGCCGGCGCCGCTGAGAGCCTGGGCGAGGGAGCGGGAGCAAATGTCCATCAAGCAGTCGCGCGAAGGCGGCGGCGGCCCGGGTGAAGACGGCAGGGGGTGGATGCGGTGGCGCGGCTTGAAGCGGCGGGCTGGCGTGGTGGTATGCTGGCGATTTCCGAGCGTGGACTCGACGGTGTGGAGCGGTGGCAGCGAGTAGGCTAGGCGCGCAGCGACAGGCGGTGGCGGCGGCGGTGGCTCAGGGGTGGCAGAGGTGGTGGTGAGCCATTGTTGCGGGAAGTTTTGTGTCTGCGCACATGGTACTACTGAGATTCTGGCAGCGGCAAGGTGGAGGCGAATTTATTGGAGTAGCTCGGTGGCACCATGTCATCCCCGACGGCAAAGCAAGTCCGGATCTTTGGTGTGGAGTCCAGCGGCGGACGTGGCGAGGCTCCCGTTCGTTTTAAGGTGATGTGAACGAGGAGTGGTGTGCGGCGGTGGATGTGGCGAGGCCGCCACGCGTTTCAAGTTGCCTTGGAGGGCCAGGATCTGGTGCGGTGTTTTGGTTGTTTGGTGTGTACGGTGCGGCAGCGGTGCTTTGGTGTTGGGTTCTGCAGAGTGGTGGCCTTTTCGGTGTGGTGCAGTGTGCTCCTTTCTTGACTTATGCTGACACAAAGACGTGATTGGAAGATCGATGACCGTGTCTATGTGACCTGAGGCCGACAGCGGCATGGTGGATAAGCCCTGGTAGCTACACGGTTTGCAGCGGACTGCGGCGGCCAGTCCTGCGTGGCAGCGACTGGTTCGGCGTGGGACGTCGTCGGAGACGACGGTGATGGCAATAAGGGCTACTTGTTGGCTTTTTCTACTAGGTGGTGGTGGTGCGGAGTGGTGGTCGTTGCTCAGGCATTAGCGTTGTGTGGCTTGTGTCGATGTCTCAATCCGACCGGCTATCGAGTTTTTTCTTTTTAAGTTGAGTTGAGTCGGCACTATCCGTTAGAAGCTACTTTTGTAGCTCTTTAGGAGCTACTTTTGTGGCTCTATTGTTATTCCCAGTTTGGGATTTCTCTTCTTTTTAATATAATTGGCAGCTCTCTGCCTGGTTCGTTTGGGGAAAAAAAAAAGTAAGTATTCAACAAGAAATCGATGGGTGCATCTGGGGCACCAGATGCCAGTGTGCAGATCCATGGAAAGGAGGCTCCGTTTGGTTTCATATTAGGAAAGATCATCTTTTGTTGCATTGACAAAATCAAAAGTCGCTTGATCTTTCTAATACATTTCTGATTGACAAAATCAAACACGCAGAAAATTAATTAATTAACCCGAAAGACAAAGCAAAGAGGTGGGTTGTCAATAGTATACATGATCTTTTTTTTAATTAAGGAAATAGTTCCAGCCTCCGCAATCAGAAGCTGAAAGCTTGCAGCTGTTGATTACAAACTGCAGTACTTAGACTGCCCACACCTTAAACTCAACAAGAGTTTAACAGAAAGACACAAAAATACCGGTCCAACATACTCCTAAGACCCTCTAAGCTTCCAGCCAGCCTTGCTGGCTTCAGCAACTGACAGCATTCGGCAAATTCAAACCTGCTCCAGACTTCCCAAACTGGAACTGAACACACACCACACACCTCAACCAGCACACATGTTCTAGACCATAGAAACGAAGGATGAAAAAACGCTCTTCATGACAGAAAACACACTGTCCATCTGGACATGATCTTACTAATACATAATCCCAAAAAAATCCAGATACACGATACTACCATTCAAATGCTGATGCAGACTTTGCAGAGAGGAAACAAATCAATCAAAGCACGTGAGACCAATCGACCAGGCAGAAGTACTGAAGCAAGGTGGTTTCATCTATCACCTGCTGCAGTTTTAGTTGATGGAAGGAGAGAGATGGATCATTAATATAACCAGCTACTGAATAACGTGAGAAGCGTGTGGAGGACGAACTGAAGGGCTCACCTCACCTCGATCGATATCATCTGAGCAGGGTTCCTGGACGCAGCCCGGTCTCCCTGCCGTAACGCGGATGCAGCGTCCTGTACAGGGAGGGGTCATGGCCAAGCCGCACCCCGTCCCACACCAGCCGGTCCCACCACTCCTCCTCGCAGTCCACTGTCGGCTTCCTCTTGCTACCGACACCGGTACCGTCCCCGACAGCCGGCATCCGCCTGAGGCTCCAGCATCCCCTCACCCTAACGGTCTCAAGTTCGGGCGTCAACATTCTGCGGCCGCTCAGGCAAAGCAGCGCAGGGAGCTCGTGCAGGTGGAGGCGCCGCAGCCTCCAGAAGTTCACCACCTCCCGCTTGGCCGGCACAGGGAACACCTCTGTAAGGCTGTCGCAGCACACGATCTCGAGGGTGTGCAGTCTGCCCAGGTTGACCGACATGGACAGGGGCAGCACGTGCAGCAGCCTCGGGCAGTTGTGCAGGTGCACATATCTGAGGTCCTCGAACGAGCGCTCGTCGGGCTGCGCCGCCACGCTCCAGCTCCAGACGTGGCGTGCCACCGGCAGCTGCGACACCCACAAGGTCTGGATGTACCAGAACATGGCCTGGCGGCTTCCGCCGCCCACCCCCTCTCCCTCGGGGGTGCAGAACACGGTGTCCAGCCGTTGGCACCGCTCGACTCGGCACCACAACAACTTGGCCCAGCTCAAGATAGCTGGGAACGGAATTCCGGTGATGGACGCGCTGTCGTGCACATGCAGGATCGTAGCGTGGTCGCACAGCAGCTCAGTCCCCTGGCCCGGTCCTAGTACAAGCCCCGTCTTCTGCATCCTGTCTTCGACTCTAATATAGGCGCCACGGTAAGGAGCCCGCGGGCAGTCCCACATCCACGCGGTTGCTGATGCATTGTCGTCTCTATGTATCGTCAGCAACGGTGCCAGCAGTGTGGTGGAGCCGCTGCTGGTAGTACAGTCGAAGGAGACGTCCTTGGTGTATGGCTGACCAGGCCTCCAGCCCAGGAGCATTTGCTTCTTACTGATGCTGCAGCCGGAGGTAGCAATGATAATGCTGTCATCATCGTCGTTGATGCTGCTTGCGTAAGAAGCAGCATGATCAGGAGACGATATGTCAATATGTAATCCCTCGCCAAGGAAATGATCTCCGATGGGCACAAGCGAGCCAAGGAGCCTCCCATCCCTCACAGAGATGTTGAAATGGGTGCCCCCAAGGCAGCAGCTTGGTGACAGTTGGGTGGTGGTGGTGTCGATTTGCAGCTCTTGTAATCTTGGCCTTGCTGGTGGCCACAGTATTGCACACAGCATGTGGCAACCCAGCAGACGGAACCCACAGAGGAAAGGAGCTTCCACCATGCTGAGGTCAAGTGTTTTTAACAACGTACCCGAGAGGTCCAGCATCTTGAGTTTCTTGAACCATCCTCTCAGGAACAAACCTTTCAGCTGCGTGCAACACCGGAGGGAGATGGTATGCACCTTAGCTCCTCCTTCGCCCACGCCTTTACTTGGTGTTCCCTTATTAGCAGTTGAGCTCTCCACAAAGAAGGTGAAAGATTCAAGAGATGGAGGCAGGACATCAGGGCCAACTTCTTTTAACTCAGTGCAACCATCAAGGGTGATTGTCCTTAGACTTTTTGCCTGGAGCAAGTTAGGGAACGTCTCCATCTGATCAGTTGTTACTCCAAGTTTTCCAAGTTCACCAAGCTGTACAGCATGTAAGTGATGCTCAATCCAATTCTTGACCCCACTGAAGTACAACTCTCTTGGATTCATAGGTGGACCCGTACACCAAAGAAGGTTGATGTTTGTGTGATTCAGATGTAGCACCAAAAGGTCGTCGGGGCATGGCCGTGACAATGAGCCAGTCCCGTGCGTTGTTTGATCCTTCACCTCTCCTCCATCTGACGAAGCACTTGTGCCAAGATCTTTGCAATGATCAAGCCGGAGAAATTTCAGTTTCTTGCAGTAGAGGAATGGGGGAGCAGAAAAACTGAAAGTGCACCAGGACAGTTGTATGACACGAAGATTCTTATAGTGCTTGAACATGTGGGATGATAGTCTTGTAGTATCAGTGGTGAAGCCTTGTTGTTCATCAGTGGAGGGTTTATCTCTGTTTGGGGCTATGAAGAAGGACGTTGCCATTGTTGGGTCATGATTCTTCTCAATAATAGTTTGAAAAGAATGACTCGACTGCTGGCAATCAGTGTGATGTGGAATAAGAGGGGGCAACAAAATCCGAATCCCATCAGGCATCACCGATTTGAAACTGGGAACAGCACGGGAGACATACTCCAGATCCCAATTCAAGTGTATATTACTGTGCAAATCACCAGCAATCTCCCACATTCTTTCCTTCAAAAGTAACTCTGGATTTTTGCCTCCATCTCTTATGATTCCATCACATGACAATGAGCCAGTCCCGTGCGTTGTTTGATCCTTCACCTCTCCTCCATCTGACGAAGCACTTGTGCCGAGATCTTTGCAATGAACAAGCCGGAGAAATTTCAGTTTCTTGCAGTAGAGGAATGGGGGAGCAGAAAAATTGAAAGTGCACCAGGACAGTTGTATGACACGAAGATTCTCATAGTGCTTGAACATGTGGGATGATAGTCCTGTAGTATCAGTGGTGAAGCCTTGTTGTTCATCAGTGGAGGGTTTATCTCTGTTTGGGGCTATGAAAGACGTTGCCATTGTTGGTTCTTGATTCTTCTCAATAATAGTTTGAAAAGAATGACTCGACTGCTGGAAATCAGTGTCATGTGGAATAAGAGGGGGCAACAAAATCCGAATCCAGCGTTCATCAGGCATCACCCATTTGAAACTGTGAACAGCACGGGAGACATACTCCAGATCCCAATTCAAGTGTATATTACTGTGCAAATCACCAGCAATCTCCCACATTCTTTCCTTCAAAAGTAACTCTGGATTTTTGCCTCCATCTCTTATGATTCCATCACATACCCAGTAACTGGATGCATGGGCACCCCAGTCCATGCCGCCAACATACTTATGTGCCCACATGTGCAAGATGCACTCCAGGACCATATTTGGATGTTTGTATGTAGTTAGGTAAGTAGCAACCTCATTAGCTTCTTCCAGCACAGCATTGGACAATGCAACACTCTCATGGACATCAGACCTGTCTGTGGGTACTGCTCGGAGAAAAACATCAGTCCTTTTCTCTATTGTTTCTTTGACTTCGTCATCCACTTGGACGTGCGGCCGGAACCTTCCGTGGAAGGTCCATAGCACCTTGCTGCGCAAGTGTCCATATATGGGGATGCCGAACTCGAAAAAATCAATGTATTCATTGCCTCCGTTGTGAAAGATCACCATGAACCGACGTCCCGCTAGATTCATGAAGATCTCCTTGGTGACATCATCGATCTCCCTTCGAGCAGCTTCATCGACCCCTTTGAAATCATCGTCCCTGTCCTTCTGATCAAAGATGGCCATCACGGGGTTGGGAAGCTTCAACTCCTCTGCAATTGCCTTTTGTAGTGCCCTCCTGCTTTTCCACAAGGAGCAGTCAATGTGGATCACTCTGTCAAACTTCAACTTGGGATTCTTCATTGACTCAGCTGATTGAAGCATCTTGGCTACAGCTTTGAGAGCCGCTGATGCCCCAAACCCATCCCAGCCTTTGAAGTAGATCTCCTTTTCTTTACTTGTATCCTCAAGAAAATCAAGGATGTCCCCTGCTGCCGCACGTATGTCATCAGCCTCGATCTCAATCGACTGCAACAACCAAAACATATTGAAATGCCAACAACAAAATTTAATACAAGCCATAAATTAATGCAATCCTGCATAGAAAAGTACTAGGAGATCCTTTTCAAATTTAGTTATCCTGGGAAGTATTGAGGCAATAACATTGGTTGATGAAGGGGTAAAATACTCAGCATGTTAAATTATGGCCTCCAAAAATTTGAAGCATCTAGTAAGAGGCCATGCAAGTCTAATTAGGGTGTGTTTGTCTAAAATCCTGTACTACGATGTCATGTCTCCTTAATGACTAAATTGTACACATACTCAGCATAGTAGCAGTTATATGGAGCCACTTCGAGGAATAATATATATATATATATATATATATATATATATATATATACAGCATATATATTAAATGTAATCGGTCACTTACCTCGTCGACACGCATGTTGCGCCTGTAGTTTAGAATGCCAGCAGCTTGTACAGTCGATCCGGGATGTTTCTTATCAATCAGGGAAAAAGCAGTGGGGTATGATGCATCTAGCTAACCAATTTTCTGCAGCAAACTCCTGATTTCTCCGCCAATGACAACAGATTTGTTCCTGCACGTGCAAGATGGAAAATTAAGCATTTTTTTAGTAGACATAGATGCCTTATGTGCTATCTCTCCAAGTGGATCAGTCGACATCAAAACAAATACAACTGTGAAAAGATCATATAATAAATTTCTGAGAGGATGCTGATGAAAGCCCAATGAAATAGACTAGTACCTTGTTATCGGATGTTTACATATATTGCGGGTGCGAATATAATATAATGCAAATAGATCTGATCAGGTGGACGAGAAGTGAAGCCAGAACTACAATGCCTGTATGGTATAGGAACTAGTTGCATGAGTCCCCAGCTTGACGATAGGGTAATGGTAATCTAGAGTTTTGGAGGATGGCCCATGCACATATTCGTCTCATTTGCTTTCAGCAAAGTTAAAAGGTTAGCGCATATATACCTGTGGCCATCAACGGATTCTTTGCTTGCATAGCTCGAGGGATTTTCAAAGGTAAAGGAGTTAAAGAGAAAAGGAAAGAGCAAAGGCTGCAGTTAATTTGTTTTTTGTCCCCTGTTATTTGAACACTATTCGAATATTTTAGGACTGAAAAGATTCCAACGTACGCTAGCTGTTCAAAAGAAAAAGGCAAAAGAGAACCACCACCGGTGTAAAGAATTGTTGTGAGACCTGACAAGGGAAACCAAAGAAATCATTTGCCTTAGGCCTTATTTGGATGTCTTTTTGAGCTTTTACACCTGTAACTAGCTTGCAGTTGTAATGTTATGTGCACAAGGTTACAGCTGGAATTTTTTAATTGTAAAAGTATTGTTTGGGTAAATACGGTGAGGAATCACCTGTATATATCGAACTCGCTACTGCTGTCCACCATCAAGCTCAAGATCCCCTACGCCTACATCACATCATCACCACCAGAATCGAGCTGCCTGCAACTGAGCTTGAGCTTAACACCATCCAGAATGAGCTTGAGCTCCAGTGCAGTCGTTGATTGAGGCCCTAGCAATGCGAATTGGGGCCGGGGCCGAGGCCGAGGCCATCCTTTCATATTCTGCATCTACATTAAGGCAATCAGAACAAAATCAGAGAAACTTGTCAACCGAGCTCTCAAAAGACTAGCTCAGCTAGCAACCAAGCAGAAAAACTCTGAAACAAGCAATATATTCTTCCATTCTCATTTGAGAATTATGCGAATACAAGGAGGTATTTTGTGTTCGGGAAAGTCCAAAGAAAAAAGGATTTTGAATCCACCTTTTCTTTTGCCTCTTGCCTTAGAAAAATAAATTGATCAAAATCCAATTATGTACTCTAAATAAATGCTTGTTATACCTAATATACTTAGTTTAACATGTATCTGTTTTAATTCTGTACTTTGTCCGACAAGCTTTTTCTTCACCAAATTACCCAAAGCTTATGCCATTTCAACCCAACCGTAGATGTTATGCTCGTCACACCTATAGACTTTTTTCTATTAGCGTTTGTTTTGCAAGGCGATGCAAGTTTTCGATGAAATCTTTACCTATCCTGTCTGCCAAACTGAATGATGTATTCATTCCAGAAATAACTAAAAATGGATAAGAGCCGAGAAGTCTTACAATATGAATATTCCATTCTAAAATTTAAATTGGACCAGAACCGGCGGCGGAACTGGCGCGCGGAGACGCCGCGACGGAGGGTGGTGCAGGCGGCGCGAGGTCGGCCGCCGCGTCGAGGAGGAGGAAGATCTCCTCCAGGATCTCATCGGGGAAGATCATCTGCGACGCTGGGACGCCGACGTCCGGAGGCGCCGGCGGCGAGGACATCGCGGTCGCGGCGGCGACGTGGGAGGCTACGGTTCGAGTCGCCGAACGGCGAAGGGGAGCCGGAGCGGAGTGGCAGAACACGCGAGAATCCCGTATACTGCTGGATGGGCTGCTGGTCGTTGAACGGGCCGAGCCAAGGTAATCAGCGGGTTAGACTCCACGCAATCTTGGGCTGGGCTGGCTCAAGCTTTTCGCTCAAAGGAGGGAGGTGGGCCGCAAAAACCTTTTTCTTCACTCTAATCCGTCATTCCATGATATACATTATTGAAGCCGCGGCTACCACCTTGCTCCATCTCTTCACGAGCCCATGCACGCACTCCCTGTCACGAACCATCCTCGCCGCCACCGGCCTGGAGACGACCCCTACCTCCTCTCCTGCTCCGATGCTCCACTGTCCCAGGGCGGCGACGGCGGCGCTGCAAGCAGTAACAAGACCGCACGAGCACGGTGGCCCATCGTGACCGACCAGCGGTGCGCCACGAGGGAGCTCCCGCCGCTCGCGCTCCCGCCGTTCCACTGCTGCCCGCCGCCGTCGCCGTCGGAGCCCATCCCTTTCGCCTTCCCGGACCCGGCCACCACGCCGCTCCGGACGCGGCGGCCGGCGCACGCCGCCGCTGGCGACGCGGACCACGTGGCCAAGTACGCGCGCGCGGTGGCGCTGAAGAAGGCGCTGCCGCCGTTGGACCCGCGGAGCTTCCACCAGCAGGCGAACATCCACTGCGCCTACTGCACCGGCGCGCACCGGCAGGCGGGGCGGTCGGACCTCGGCGTCGAGGTCCACTTCTCCTGGCTCTTCTTCCCCTTCCACCGCGCCTACCTCTACTTCTTCGAGCGCATCGCCGCCAAGCTCCTCGGCGACCCGGGCTTCGCGCTGCCGTTCTGGGCCTGGGACGTCCCCGAGGGCATGCGCATCCCCGACGCCTTCGCCGACGAGGCCTCGCCGCTCTACGACGCCATGCGGGAGCCTGCCCACGCGCCGCCCAAGCTCGGCGACCTCGACTTCTCGTGGGGCGAGGAGAAGAACCTCACCGACGACCAGCAGGTCCTCCTCAACCTCCGCCTCATGTACAAGCAGATGGTCAGCGGCGCGAGGCTGCCGGCGCTCTTCCTCGGGCAGCCGTACCGCGCCGGCGACGATGCGATGCCGGGCACGGGGACGCTGGAGTGGGCCCCGCACAACACCATGCAGTGTGGACGGGGGACCAGTCGTTGTTCAACGTCGAGGACATGGGCGTCTACTATTCCGCCGGGCGCGACCCCATCTTCTACGCGCACCACGCCAACATCGACCGCCTCTGGGAGGCGTGGCGGCGCGACATCATCGGCGCCGGCAGCGGCCGCGGCCCGGACCTCGACGACCCCGACATGCTCGACGGCGACCGGCTCCGCTACACGTACAACGCCGGCGCCGACGACGACCGCCCGCAGCCGTGGCTCGACCCCGCCGCGCGGCCGCCCGCCACCCCCGGCGTGAACCCCGAGGGCGGCCGGCGGCTGGGCTCCGTCGTCAGCTTCCACGTGTCGCTCGACGCGCCGGTGACCGCGGAGGTGAGGCGGCCGCCGAGGGCGCGGCGGTGGTGGCGCAGTCTGCTGGAGAAGAGTAAGCCGGCGGCGCAGGAGGAGGTGCTGGTGGTGGAGAGCATCGAGTCAGACGCCGGGGAGTTCGTCAGGTTCGACGTGCACGTGAACGCGAGGGAGTTCCGCAAGGTCCCGTCGGGAGGGAGGGATATGGCCGGGAGCTTCGCCACCCTGAAGCATCCCGGCGGCGGCAAGGTCGTACGGACCAGCATGAGGGGGTGGCGCTGAGCGAGCTGTTAGGGGGTGGCACCTAATGAAACTTACCAAGATTTTACAAGGTTTGGTGTGGTTTTCATGACATATCCTGGTTAAACGCGGAACATATACAAGCACACCTGGGTACAAAGAAAAGGCCTTAACCCTGCTAAAAGTGAAACAATGGACGACTTCTTTTCTTTCGACGGTGGACTCTGAAACAATGAAGACTTACCCGGTGCAAATTGAAATTTACTAAGATTTCTGAATCCAAACAAAGAACAGGACCTAAACATAAGACAAAAAGACAGAAGCCGCTAATTTTTATTTTTATTTTAGTTTGCGAAAATACAGAAGCCGTTAATGAACTAATGACCATTCACATCACTACCAGGAGACCATTGGTCAGACCTCCGTGAGTGCAAACTAAAAGCTTATAAGAATACACGAGGGGAGCCTGACGACCGAGTATCGCCACAATACATCACAAGGGGGAAAGGTAGGAACATGACTGATAGGAGTTGTAGACAAGTAAGAGCAGACATCAGCAGTTGGAGACATGCCTCGGTGCCTCTGTCACAGGCACAATGGTCACAGAATGCAGATACGGGCAAAAGGGAGGAACGGGAAAGCAGAAATTGAAGTGCCAAGAATCTGCTCATCACTGATCAATCTACAGATAGGTGTCACAAATTACCATTAGCTGCTGATATCTTTTCAACTGCTGCGCTGTCTTGCACGGCACTCCCAAACCATCAGATAGACGTTGCAAACCCGCACTGCTGTCCCCTTGAGAAGTCCCAGTCCGTGTGTCAAGAGAGGAGACCTACCAAAGATTTCCACGTTAGTCATCTAGAATTAATAAAGTCGGTTATTTTGCTCGTGCATAGCATTACAGCAGGCTGGATCCATCCATTACAGCAAAGAAGCCAGATATTATGCCTGTCCGATACGGTGAAGCCCTGCAACATATATAGAAGCCTACAGATTACAAAAAAAAAATGATACAAACAGAGAGTTGAAAAAGGGCAGCCACGATTATCAAACATGATGTCAAGTTCAACAGTAAACTTGTGTAGGTCCTAAACCAAACACCCGCACATGTACAGATAGATGCTATATTGGGCTCACCTATGTATACGACTTCAAAAGCACATATATAGATCGTATGACTCCAATACTTAGCCGTGAAAAATGTGCATTAGCTTTGACATTGTTGCACAGTACTGCTCCATACAACCATTACTCTATTCCCCACTTTGACTGGCTTTCCAAATAGCATATAGCAGATGATGCCTCTAATAAGATGTCGCTATGTTCTGATGCATACCAAACAAACTATGAATTTTGTTTGGAGAGACAAATTTAGCAGATGATGCCTCTAATAAGATGTCGCTATGTTCTGATGCATACCAAACAAACTATGAATTTTGTTTGGAGAGACAAATTTAGGGGGTGTTTGGTTCCACTTTGCTAAACTTTAAAGTTTAGCAACTTTTAGCTGCTAAACTGCCAAACACCCTTGCTAAAACTTGCTAAAGTTGAGTTGCTAAAGTTTAGCACTTTAGCAAGTTTTTTGTTGCTAAAAGGTGGGCTGGACAACCTATACCCCTCATTTATTGCTTGTCTCCCCCCTCCTGCGCACCTTTAATAAGGGTAGATAGGTCTTTTTACAGCTCATTAAATGCCTTTTAGCAAGAGTATCCAAACAACTTTTGCTAAAGTTTAGCAACTAAAGTTTAGCAAGAGGAACCAAATAGGTCCTTTAACTTTTTTTTAATAGGGATTGCATAGCATTGAAGCAGGCTATATCCATCCATACCAGCAAAGGCAGACAAATTCATCTTGACAGATTGGACCAAAATGTGACAAGCACAGAGTTGAAAAGGGCAGGCATTGCCCCTCAGGCCCTCACCGTTGTCAAGTTCAACAGTTTAGAAACTAGACCAAACACAAGAAAAATATACAGATAGACACGACATGGGGTTCATCTATATATGTAACCAAACAAAAGCACAATCATAGATGATACGACCATACATTCAATTGAACTCTACACGTGTTTATGCATATATATGAGAGTATGACGGCATACTAAAACATTGTCATTCATTGATATAGGGTACTTCCCGACAAAAACTGAGGGCCTAGACAATTGTCATACAGACGGATATGTCAACGACCTAGAAGTGCTGAAAGTTAACCAGCAGAAGGTGGCAGGACGGAGCTAGGATAGAAAAATTTAGGTGGGCAGCTAAGTTAATTCATGGATCAAACACTAAACATGTAGCTAATTTATTCTTAATCTTTAAGGCTTTCAATAGAAAAATGGAGACCATAATTAAGGGGGGGCCATGGCCCCTGCCAGCCCCTACTGGCTCCGTCCCTAGATGGTGGGGAGTGGGGACAGCAGCCGTGAGATAATTTTAATGCACCAAATATAAGTGCGCCATGGCAACAATTAAATTGCAGATCAATCCAGCAAATAAACTAACTCCAAAATTAGCGAAGAAAACAGCTACAATTCTTTGTTTCTTACCACTTCATATACATGGCAGCGACAATGGTGGTGGGAAGCTTGCATACAGGTGAGCTTGATTATTAATCTCAATGGGCTGATTCGACAGAGACAGTCTCTCAACCAGAAATGTCTTGAGATCCAATGTGAAATACTGTGTTGCTTCCATTTCTTGCGAAGAGCTGGTGAACTGGGACGCTTGTAAAAGTACACATCCCTTAGCTGCGCCAATGATCAGCCAGTGGGAGTCAAGCTTGGGCAAGGGTATTGTCCTGTCGTGGTGCCACTTTTCTGTGCCAATGCAAATGTTTCGCAGAGTCTTGCAGTAGAGATGAAACATGCAATCACCAAGAGCTAGCAGACCAAGCCTGCCTTCCCCTGCCTCAACAATGGCCTTCTGTTGGCGATAGGTGACGGTCGGGATTTCAACCCTGGCGAGTCTCATTTCTCGCGTGTCTTGCATGAGCATACCGCTGCTACCATAAATCGTCCAGTAGAAGCATCCGTGCGCGTAGTGGCGCTCGAAGCATCCAATGTATAGAGCCATGTTATCGGTGGCCAAAGAAAGCACACGATCGAACATAAGGGCACGCCATTTTCCGGTGACTGAAGAGAAATTGAAGGTCACCAGCTTGTGCTGGCACTGCACTGCACAGATCACTCCGAACGACAAATCCTCCTCCCCATCCTCATGCTTCTCTTCCTTGCTGGCTGGATCGAAGAAGGGGTCGAAATCCGGTAGAGCAGGACGCGGCCGTCGCGGGCGTCGCAGACGTTCCAGGAGTTGGGCGTGGGGTTGGGGAGGAAGGAGAAGCTGAAGTCGGCGGCTCGGTCGAGGGCGCGCGCGGCCGGGGCGGAGCGATGGGGCGGATCGGCGGGGTCGAACGGCCCGGGTTGGTGGGACTCGAGGAACCCTAGCACGGGCGGCGGGTGGAGGGAGCAGAAGCGGCGGAGGAAGCGGCGCGCGGAGACGACGCGGTGGAAGGTGTTGCAGGCGGCGGAGGCGCGGGCGAGGTCGGCTGCGGCGTCGAGGCGGAGGAAGATGTCCTCGAGGAGCTCGTCGGGGAGGGCCGGCTGCGCCGCCGTGGCCATCGCGTGGTTCCGGTCGGGAAGTGGAGTGGAACGAAGTACCGAACTCTGTGTGTGTGTGTGTGTGTGTGTAAAGATGGAGCTGGGCCGATCTCGTGATCGTGCACTCTTACATTGGTCTGGGCTGAGATGGGCTGGGCCATTCTAGGCCGAATCGGTAAGCCTATTTTCCCTTTAAAACAAGCCTTTCCTGTTTTTATTCTATCCCACACCCACCCAGCACGGCCACAAGCCCACGAGTTGTTGATTGGTGGGCACATGAATACTTTTTTTTTGAAAGATGCACGTGAATACTTCAACCGCGCTTATAACTGTCCTATAGATTTTTGTTCCTGTAAAGACCTCACTGTGATTTTCTTAATAGAAAGAATGACACGGCCAAAACACTCTAGGTATGCTTGGACCTCTTTGCTCTTCAGCTTGCCAAAGAGGAAGATGAATAACATTTGCAGCTCTCAAGCTTATCCTAGCTAGCATTAACAAGAGAGAGAAACATACCAGTTCTCCTTAACTGGAAAGAATGAGCTAATAAGAAACACAACACATGTACCAATGGTCAACCACAAGCAATGCCAAAGCACTATGGAGATTGGAGAGCAACACGCATTATTTCAGAATGGAAAGAATCACTTACAAAATTTCTTTGTCAGCACGCTTGACCTTCCGCAATGCCCTGCATGATTGGCCTGTTCACTTCAGCTTATTCAGCCAGCTTATCAACCACCAAACAGTGTTTTCCTCTCACAACAAATCAGTCATTTCAGCTTTTCAGCCGGCTTATAAGCTGAAGCGAACAGGAGCAGTCTCTTGCAAGATGCTGCAGAGATTATTACTTCATTCTCTATTTTGGCTAGCTAGCTTCCCAAACAGAATCGTAATGACAGTATAAAACTTAAAAAGTAAGACACAAAGCACGCCAACCAAACTAGTTCCTGCAACAAGTTCAGAACACAATGTGGGTTCTTAACGTTTCATATACTCGGCAGTGACAACGACGGTGGAAAGCTTGCATACAGGTGAGCCCCCGCGTGACACACGGTCTGATCCGACGAGCACAACTTTTCAGCCACCATCGTCTTGAGCTCCAGTGTGAAGTACTGTGATTCTGGCACCTGCTGCGAAGAGTTGGCATACGAAGACAGTAACCGTGGAGCCCCTCGTAGGAGCAAGTAGCCCTCGGCCGCGTCAAGGATGGTGTACCGGTAACAGTCAGGCAACGGTATGGTCTTGTCATGCTGCCACTCTTCCACGCCAAAACCACTGTCACCAAGAGTCTTCCAATGTAACTCCAACTTCTGCTTCGCAAGAGTTAGCAGGCAGAGCATGTCTTCCCCTGCATAGAAAATGGCCCGCCGTCGCCCATGGCTGTTTGGCGGTAAGCCGGCGATGGAGAACTTCATCTCACGCGTGTCGAGCACGAGCAAGTAGTTCCAGGAATCGTGCGTCCAGTAGAAGCACCTGCTCGCGTAGTGGCGCAGCAACGATCCAGGGTGCCGAATCGCTCCGTAGGATCGGAAGCTGAACGACGTGACGCCACGCCATTCCCCGGTTACCGAAGAGAAGACGAAGGTCGCGACCTTCGATTCGGACAGCACGTTGCAGATCACCCGGAACGGCAGGGTCTCCTCCTCTTCTTTCTCCTTGTCGCTGGCCGGATCGAGGAAGGGCTCGAAGGTGTGCATGTAGAAGTCCGCCAGGGAGGTCACCAGGAGGTGGGGGATGCGGGGGATCTGCACGTACCGGCGGTGCAAGGGGTCGGCGATCACGAGGTCCGCGAAGATGACCGACCACTGGGAGAGGAGGACGCGGCCGTCGCGGGCGTCGCGGACGCGCCAGCGGCGGGTGCGGCCGGGGAGGAAGGAGAAGGCGAAGTCGGCGGCCCGCGCGAGGGCGCGGCCGGCCGGGGCAGCGCCGCGCGGGTCGGCGGCGGGGAGGAAACCCGGCGAGGTGTTGCCGTAGAGGAAGCCGAGGACGGGCGGGGCGTGGTGGGACCGGACGCGGCGGAGGAAGCGGCGGGCGGAGACGACGCGGTGGAAGGAGGCGCAGACGGTGGAGGCGCGGGCGAGGTCGGACGCGTCGTCGAGGCGGATGAAGATGTCCTCCAAAACCTCGTCGGGGAGGTCGGGCGTGGCCGTGGCCATCGCGAGGCCGGCGGCGCGGCGGGAGAGATGAGAGAGATGGCTTCGATTCGATTTGGCGGCGGGGGGCGACCGGGCGAGTGGTGGGAAAGGGGGAGCAGAAGCAAGAAAAAGATGGGCCGCATATGCTGATGGGCTTTTAACGGGCCTTTCTAAAGCTTCGCAACGTAGTAGTAGTGGGCTGGCTGGCTCAAGCCTGCCTGCCTCAAAGAAAAATCCATCTCTAAAATGAAACAAAGTTATTAATGCTTTTGGCCGCCATCCGCCCACGCAGTGCGAGAGCCGCGTTCTTGTCCCCTGTCCATGGCGCTGTGCATTGGAGTGCCGCCCTCGCTGGATGAGTAGTCTACGGCACCGCGCGTTGCGGCCGGCGGAGGGACGTAGCGTTGCTCGGCGCAGCCCGGCCGGCGGATGGACGCGGCGCCGCGCGGCGGGACGGCTTGGCGCATCCCGACCGGCGGAAGGACGTGGACGGTGTGGCAGCCTGATCCTTCGGCCCCCAGTGACGACGGACACGGTGGGGGCGAAAGTATATAGGTGGAGGCGGAAGCGGTGTCTGCCGCGGCAGACGGGACGGGAATTCTCTTCTGGGCTAGACCGCTGAGACCAGCAGCCGGCGGAGAGGGGAAAAAAAGGAACAGTACCGTGGGGTCCATAAACAGTACCCCGGGGCACGAGAGCTCACCCAGTCCAGGAGCTTTATTATAGATGATGATGACGACGACTAACCACAAAGCTACTGTTGTTTAACCTTCGTTTTTTACAAAATGTTTTAGCGGCTTTTTGTGTGCATCTATGCTGCTAGAGATCAACCTCGGAAGGAAGAATGGTGGGACTGTATCGAGTAGGAAGTACTCCCTCCGTTCCAAATTATAAGTCATTCCAACTTTCTTGGAGAGTCAAACATTTTTATGGTTGACCAAAATTATAGAGAAAATTACAAAAGTTTATGGCACCGAATAGATATACTATGAAAATATATTTAATGAAGAAATCAATGGTACCTATTTGATATCATGAATGTTAGCACTTTATTGTATAAATTTGGTCAAACTTGAGATGCTTTGACTCTCCAAGAAAGTTGGAATGACTTATAATTTGGAACGGAGGGAGTAGCTAAAACTATAGCATGAGGGAGAGAATGGTGGATTATGTATGTTAACCCGGCCCACATCATAGGAGACCACTAATGTACTTCTGTTATGAAAAAAGTAGGGCGCCATTGGCGTATCTGATCGACCGAGAGACACGAGTGTAAATGATCCATTTTATATAAATGATGAAAGTTCACCATGAAACACCATTTTGAAATTCTCAAAACCCATCAAGAACTCCAAAGCTGTAGAGGTTATGATCTTTTCAAACAAAAAGTTCTAGGTCTAATTCAATCTTGTTTGCAAGACAAAAAGAAATAACACCTTTTAGAGAATACAAAATGATAACAAATTCCATTGCACACCTATTTTCTATCATGACCAAGAATCCAAGATGCACACAAGATGGATAGGAATCCTGTTTTGCTTCTACCTCGAGTTGATGCAATCAGGCCGACCAACCTGCGAGATTGCGAGAGGCATGACATTGACGGCCAAGCCCATCTCAGCCCAGCCCATTTAAGTACATTAGAACGGTATCGGCCCAGCTCCGCTCTGTTGTCGAAACCATCCTCTCCTCCCCGGCATCCCCCACCCGCCGCCGCCCGACCACGCAATGCCCTTGGCGGCGCCCCCGGCGGCGCAGCCGCCACTCCCCGACGAGCTCCTCGAGGACATCTTTCTCCGCCTCGACGAATCCGCCGACCTCTCCTGCGCCTCCGCCTCCTGCGCCTCCTGCCGCCGCATCGTCTCCGCGGGCAGCTTCCTCCGCCGATTCAGGTCCCTCCACCGCCCAACCGACCGTCCTCGGTTTCCTCGATTGTGGCGATGATGACACGGAATTCTACCAGGCGCAGCCGACGCGCCGCTCGGCCCCGGCCGCTCGCGCCCTTGCGCGAGCCACCGACTTCACCTTCTCCTTCCTCCCCGACCCCAGGCGCTGGCGCGTCCGCGACGCCCGCGTCCTCCTCGCCCGGACTGCCGCTTCATGGGTCATCCTCGACGACTTCATGGTCTACGACCCCTTGCACCGCCAGTACGTCCAGATCCCGCCCATCCCCGGCGACCTAGCGGCGTTTACACGGCACCCTGGCAGCCGGCTCTACGAGACCTATTTCGAGCCCTTCCTCGCTCCAGCTGCCTGGGAGGAGGAGGATGAATCATCACTCCGTGTGTTCTGCAATGTGATGTCCAAAGTCAAGGTTGTGACCTTTGTCTTCTCTTTAGTCACCGGAATGTGGCAAGCCGTCGCATCTTTTAGCATTGGAACCCATGAATGGATAAGACACCCTATATTGATGAATTGTCATTGCGCGCACAGCTGCTTCTACTGGACAGATTATTGTCAGAGGGTTATGCTCGTGCTGGACACGCTTGAAATGAATTTCTCCGTGGTTGACCTCCCCCCTGAAAGCAAAGGGAAAGATAAAAGCATTGTGGGGGCAGCAGATGGCAGGCTTGGTTTGCTAATTCTTCATGATTTTGAGTTCCACCTCTATAGTAAGACTAGGCAAGACAATGGTGTTGGCACAGAAGAGTGGCGGCACGACAATACAATTCCCTTGCCCAACTGTTACTGGTCCATCTCAAATGGAGGTGCATCCGAGGGCTATGTACTCGTACGAGGGATTCCACGAGATCAATACCACTCCGGTAAATTTCCTGAGAAAAAACCAGATGCGCAATATTTCACACTGCAGCTCAAGACATTGCTGTTTGAGAGGCTGTGTGTGTTGAAATTTGAAACTAGTCACGATTACTTGTATGCAAGCTTCCCACCACCATTGTCACCGCCAAGCATATGAAATGTGATGGTAAGAACCTTACTTGTTTCCTTCACATGTTGGACAGTAATTTATGTTGTTGGTGTGATGTGTCGTGCTACTTGTTCCTTTAATGTGCTTTTGTGTTGTTGCACTTGCACCATATTGGATAGTAACTTATGTTGTCGGTGTGCTGTATGAACCTGCAATGTGCTTTTGTGTTGTTGCAGCCAAATTTTATTGTTAGAGACATCTTCTGTTTAATTATTAGAGACATCTTCTGTTTAATTGTTAGAGACATGCCTGGATTTGTTTTGTTGTGTGCTATATTGGATAGCTGGTCAACGTAGGGATTGGACTGGAGCAATTTTTACTTGTGAAGTTATGATACTGTTGGACTATTTCAAAGCTGATAAAACATTTGCTACTAATTTCATGTTTTAATAAAAATAGGTCATTGGCATGTCGTCTAATATGTTAATTGTGTGTATGCCCTCAGTTTTTCTCTCAACCAGATAAGAGTGAATGAGAAAGTCAGTCGGTAATAGTATAAGCTTATGTATCTGTATGTAAATCTATGGAGGTTATAATTGTATATGAATTCGTCCTTGTTGGTGGTGTCTATGAGATATCTGCTTGTTTTTGTTCACTTCCTTCAAAGCTTACTGATTAACTTGACATATGTTTTATGAGTATATGCCCTTTACAACTATGTATCATTTTAAAAGCGTGTGTTGTAGGCTTGTGCTTGGATTTGCGGAGTATTAGGAATGCAAAATTTTTTAATGAGTGGATCGAGTTAGCCGCAAGTCTGCAGCCCTACATTATAATTTTCAAGTTCACGTCTATAAACAGTAGAAACATTCTAGTGCTCCTCTTGATGATTCTAACACTGTTGTTTTTGGTAGGTCTTCTCTCCCTTGACATATTCTTTAGCACTTCTCAAGGTGATGCAGCATCGCCATGAGTTGGCAACACCTGTCTGATGGTTTTGACAATATGGTGCAAGAGCAAGACAATATCTGCTACTGGCAATGTTGACATCTGTTTATAGGTTTATCAGCTGCTCCTCAGACTACCCATTTGAGGCGCTGAGGTTTCTGTAGTAGAGCTGGAGGTTTGTCGAGTGGAATTCCTCGTACAATTTCTGAATGAAATGAATGCAACTGTAATAAGTAGCTTTTGATACTGCATGGTGAATGAGCTCTGAAGGCCTGTGTCAGCAGCCTGCCTTGATCTCAATGCGCGAAATCCAGTTTCCGTAAATCTGATAGTGATCGCAACTGAATGACTGATCATTGGCCGGATTTGGGTGCTTGTCCAGTTATTGCTACCGAGAAAGCTATTCTTCATAAAATATAATATGATTAGCAATGGCGATTTGGTATCATGCTATTGCCCAAGTTGCCCTTTGAAATCACAACTGTGTTTGTAAGACGTGAGACCATGTTCACTTGTCAACAAGAACATTTGAAACAAAAAAAAATCAAACGGGTTCTATTATCGGGCCAAGAAAAAAAATACTCCGGCATGCCTATTATCCTTTAGAAATCTAGGCCCGGCACATTTCAAATCAGACCAGCCCGCTATACGTGCCGAACTATGGTAACTTGATCGGTCCATCTCCATCTTTTCACCACTGTTGCGTATTTTAGCGATACGCGAATGAATCCGCAAGCACACGTTTACCGTTGTAACTTTCACCTCAAAGTATTCCAAGGGTATCGAATCCAAGGGAACGTATGCGTATACCTACGACTCTAGTACCAAGGACAACCAACCAAAGGTGGGTGAAATATAGAGAGGATTTCTATAGACAGTGATGGATAAGTTAAAGGTCGATCTCTTGATCAAGATACTCGCTTCGGGCATCAGCTTACCCTGAATTAGTCAGGAGCCTCCGGCTAACGACTCTATGCTATATCCGAATATGGAGGATTACAAAGGACCAATAGGACTGTCACCATCTACGGCCTACCTCTAGCAACCCATGGGATATAAGGCAAACGAAGGATAACTTTTAGCCTAAACACTACATCTACGCTACTAATTACTACTGCAATCTAACTACGTCTATCGACCTATAGCAGATATACAGCACTTCGAATAAATATGAAGTGACAAAAGAAAACTGATCTCATTTATAAGTAAAGCACTAAACCATAGAAGAATCACGAATACTCACTTGCTTATACCAAAGGAATCTAGCATCCGTATAGGTACATGGCCGGAGTAGAGTGCTGAGGACTACTCCCCCCCCCCCTCTCTCACTCTCTTCATATCCTAAGCACTAACCTAAGCAATGCTTCACCATGGACCTCTTGATCTCTTGATAGGAGTGGAAGTGGAGTTGGAAGGTGTGGTTGTGGTTGTTGTCGACGCCGGCGGCCGGGAAGGAGCCAATTCTGGCCGCCGGTGACCCGCTGGACCGGCTCCACTGATGGAGCTGAGCGGGGTGCTCGGGAAAACTCCAGACCCGCTGAAGCCCCGCCCAGCACCCCACCTCGGCGCCGGCTTCCCGATGGCGGTGAAGGCGATGGCATGAGAGGATTCCTGGGGATGGAGCGTCTCCAGCTGAAAACGGAGGAGCTACCTAGGGAGATGCTAGATCCAGTCGGGAAGGGGCCGAATATGGTCGCCGGCGACCCGCGGGACCTGCTCCACGCGTGGAGCTCACTCAGCCATGGTTGAAGTTGACTCGGGGGATGATAACTCGGGGGGAGAGGTGGATGCGTGGATGAAGGCCTCACCGCCGCCGTCCTTGCACCCGCATGGGCTTCCGGTGGTGGCGAGGTGGATGGACGGGAGGAGGAGGTGCTGTAGGTGGCGCCGCGGCGGTCCACCCGAGTCGCCGCTGGGGGCAACGCGAGCGGCTCGGGGGGGGGGGGCGGGGGGGGGTTCAAATTTTTTTTTCCTACTGAACATTTTCTCGCTCCAGCCAACGAGGAGGAAAAGGAAGCATCATCCTTCTGAGTGATATGCAATGCGGTGTCAGGAAAAGAGGAAGTGACCTTCATCTTTTCTTCGGCTACTGAGCAATGGCGACATGTCACCGGTATCATTTTAACCCATGGTGATGCAACGTCAAGACCTAGATGGTTTGTGCGTCACTACGCCCATAACTGCTCCTACTAGATGCATCCATATAGGAAGAATTTGCTTGTGCTTGACATGGGTGAGATGAAATTCTCCTTGGTTGGCCTCCCGCCCAAGACACTTGCGCTTGGCCCACCTTTGCAAGTGTTGAAACACGTCATTGTAGAGTTGGGGGAAGGAAGGCTTGTTTTCTTAACTGTTAGTCGTAGTTATGGACTAGAACTCTATTTGCAAGGAGCAGCGGCGGGCGGAGGTGCAGCAGCGGCGGGTGTGAGGCAAGGCGGTGATGGCGGGCAGCGACTACAGCAGGTAGGCATGGAAGGGGTAGGGCGGGGGGCAGGGCGGCTACAGGGCGAGCTATGGCGGGCGGTGACAGTGCTACGACGGCATGGCTTCTTCTCCCTACTTACTCCTCTCTCTATCTCTCTTTCTCTCTCTCCGGCCGGATCCAGTGGGTGTGGGGCTCCGACAATGGTGGGCGTGTGGGCACAGTGGCGTGGGCAATGGTGGTGGGGGGCGTGTGGGCGCAGCGGTGTGGGCCACGCGTCGTCGCCACAATGGCTATGCTTTTTTATTTTTTTTAATAAGCTTCACCATCGGTTCATGATCCAACGGTTATAGGCGTTCCCATCACTGCCGACCTATATCCATGACCATTAAAACTGGCGGTGATGCAGGGTTTGGGCTGACGGTGATGGGTGTTGTGGGTACTGGTAGTTGGCGCATTTGTCAAACACAGGAGAAAATGAAGTTGACAAGTTGTGCATATATTTTACTGATAAAGAGAGGAGACGGGGAAAAGTGAAGTGTTAGAAATTGATACTGCTCAAGTCTTCTCCGAAAAAAGAATTTGCAAGTTGGGTTTGATAGATTCCCGTCGTATTTCTTATCTTGTGACGTGGATATAGCTTTTAATATTCGATTTCTGGTTGTCTGCACCAACAGAAGAAAAGGACTTCACCACATCTTCCTCATCTACTCCATTAAACTGCAGTTTGACCGTTTAGTTATGGGTTACCTTTCATGGAAAGGACTATTTTGCCCTCTTCTTTTTTTCTAAGAATCAGGAGAGTTCGTGGAAAGGACTATTTTTTCTAAGAGCTGACAATTACATTAAAAAGGAAGATAAGAGCTCAGACTGGGCATTACAACAACGATAACAACCAACCAATCAGTTAGTAACTTAACAAATACGTGTTGCATCACCCAACACTACCCACCACTTAGCCACCGTAACTCCACAATTTGGTATCATTGTACGTCACTTGATATAGGTGGAACTCACCTCAACCAGCTACCTATCCCGCCGCATAGTGTAGGTCATCGACACCCTCCCCAACCATACCAATTAGGGTGTTGTCCATTGCCTCGGCTTCACCGCTGTTGAGGATGAACATCTCATCTGAGCAGCGTTCAAGCATTATTATTATTGAGCAGCTATTAAGCTGAGAATTCTAAAAATTTAGCAGTGTGCGCTCACAGAGACCGAAGACTATTCCTTTTTCTTAAAAAAAAAGGTAGCCTTGAACATGGCAAGAAACTCCTGCCGTGCAGTCCCAATTAGGTTAGGCTCATTATTCAAAAGTCCAAGCTCAATTACCTCCATTTTGAAGTCAAGAAGTTAATAATGAAGTTGATAGACCTCAGACGGATTATATAATTATTAAGTGCATATCTCAAGCCCGCATCCTTGTTGCACAACAGCACAAGAGAAAGTCGCAAAGTTAATAATGATGATGTCTGGACACACACCATCAACGAAACAGACATAAAATTTGACTATTACTAAATGATGGAATCGTCAAAATCTCCCTCCCCCTGCTGGGCTCGCCCGACCCAGCCTGCTGAGGAATCATTCTGAGAACGGCAGGATTTGCAGTTCGTCCCCATCTCACAGGTATGAGAATCATTCCTGTATTGGATGATCACACCTTCTGTTCTTCCTCAGCAGTGGAAAACCGGGTAAAGACAGGAGCCCAATAGGCCTAGCCCGCTCCAAAATCGCGCAAGGTGAAAAGAACCGACGGGAATCGCCCAAACCTTATCCTCTCTCCTCCAAAAACTCACGGCCGCATCTCGCACCCCGCGGGCGCCGCCGCCGCCGCCTCCTCCTCCTACGTCCTTCACCAGCTGGCTCAGCATCTCAGCCATCGCCGCTGCTCTCCTTCATCTCGCCCCTCGTTGCTACCATGTCCTCCCTCGAGATCCAATCACGCCGCCTCGTGCCGCGTCGGCGCCGGCCAAGCGGGAGGCGGATGCGGCGTTGCCGGCGGTCAGCCTGACACTTTTATCTCTCTTTCATCAGAAGTAAGCTAGACGAGCATGCATGCCATGAAATGGCTGGAGGGCTTGTTGTGCACCTGTGGAACGCGTGGGCAATCCAAATACTCGTCCTCCTCAGCTTCGCCCTGCAGGTTTCGCTCCTCGTCTGCGCTGGTATCCGTCGGCGTCAGGCCTCCTCTGCGCTGAGGCTCCTCATATGGCTGCTCTACCTCGTGGCCGACTCCACGGCAATATACACTCTCGGCCACCTATCCGTCACCAGCAGCCGCAGCTCACAGCAGGAGCAGCACCAGCTGGCGGCGTTCTGGGCACCGTTCCTTCTGCTCCACCTCGGCGGCCAGGATAGCATCACCGCCTACGCATTCGAGGACAACCGGCTGTGGCTACGGCACCTGCTCACTCTTCTCGTGCAGGCACTGGCAGCTGCTTTCGTTATCTACAAGTACGTGGCCGCCGACACTGCAGCAGGGGCTGGCACGACGGCGACGACGACCTTGCTGCTTGCGGACATCTTGGTGTTCATCGTTGGTGTCCTCAAGTACGGCGAGAGGACATGGGCGCTCAAGTGTGGCAACATGGCTGACATCGAGAGCACGGTCTTGAGCTCGAGGCATCATACATACAAATCCTTCTTCTCCAAGGACCTGCGCTTCCCGTTCCCGAGAGGGACAACAGTGGCGAATAGTACTCACGATGACGACGACGAGGAATTCCTGCTTGCAGCTCACTGCCTCCTCCACATGTGCAAGAGCCTTTTTGCCGGTGTTCTTGTTACCACGACTTCGTTTCAGCTGGCCACCATAGCTCTTCACACGCATAGCTTCAAGGCCGACCTGTTCAAGCTGGTAGAGCTGGAGCTGTCCCTGATGTACGACATCATCTACACAAAGGCTTCCGTGATCCACACATGGTATGGCTATTGCATCCGGTTTGCCTCGCTTCTCGCAACCCTCTCTGCATTCCTGCTGTTTCAGTTCAGCAGCACCCACGGCTACGGTGCAGCTGACGTCGCCATCACTTATATTCTGTTGGTTGGGGCCTTGGTGCTGGAGATCGTATCAGTGTGCAGGGCTGTAGGGTCAACCTGGATGTGTGCTTTGTTGTACTGCCTGGACTGGGGGCAGCCTCTGAGTTTGCTGAAATCTCTTCGCCGGCACGTCAGAGCAGCAAGAAAGAGGAGGTGGTCGGGCTCCATTGGTCAGTTCAATATCTTCGACGTGTGCACCCGTGACACCGCCAAGATAGCCAGCAGAGTGGCATCGAAGATGGGGTTGAAGCACTGGTGGAACAAAGTGCATTTCTCAGGCACCGTCACTTTGACAGCAAGTCTCAAGGACCTGCTGCTGGAAACTTTGCCAAGAATAGACGTCAAAAAATCAAGAGGCGTGCGGATGCTGAGGAGCAGGGGGTTAAGCAAGACCCTTCCTAAATGGAGTAGCTGGACTGCTAACGCGGACTTCGAAAAGAGCATCCTTGTCTGGCACATTGCAACTCAAGTTTACCTATGGGAATCGTCCAAGTTTGACGACCAACATTCCACAGAAGAAGCCAGAAATAGACAGCAGCAGCTTGCTGAGGCAATCAAGATGGCATCCGACTACATGATGTTCCTGCTGGTGGCCAAACCAGACATGTTGCCTAGCACCGCTCGCGCTGCCCATATTTGCAATAGCGAGTATGTCCATAGCTGCAAGCTGTTGGAGCATCTCTACTCAACTAATCACTACCATGGCTCCTCCATCTCACAACAAACACAGGGGACTGCGCAGAGGATTCTTGGCAATTTCCGCAGCATTCCAAATCGAGAGGTATGTGCTTGAATCAAATCCAGTTTTAAAAAATGCATCTGTGTATCTTATTTTTGATTACATACTTTAATTTCTGCTTGATGTAAACTCTAAATAGTACTTTTTGCACTGCATCTAATTGTTTCGTTTGTTTGCAAGAGCCTCGTCACTGAAATGATGTCCTTCACCGGACATATCGATGGATCTGCTTGTTATTGCGGTCTTACACTTGCCGAGGAGCTTCTCCGGATGGAATCCAGCGCACCTGACTTGTTGGAGATGGTGTTTGAAGTGTGGCTGCAGTTGTTGTGCCATGCTGCCCACCAGTGTGCCCGAGATTCGCATCCCAGGCAGCTCAACACTGGCGGTGAGTTCATTACGATCGTGTGGCTTCTGACCCACCATATGGAGACATTAGGCAAGACGGAGGGACAAAACCGTACGATGAGCCTCGACGTTACCGGCCCGGTTCGTCTAAATGACCATTTAGCACGTGTAAACACTATTTGAACGCTACATAATGGTTGCCGTTCTATTTAATCGTATGTTTATCCCATTTAAATGGTGAGGTATAATGTCAAAGTATATTTCATAATGAATCTAATTATTATAATTATTTGGTATCATAAATAATATTAATTCTTTTATATATTTGATCAAAGTTGAGATAGATGGATTGTACTCCCTCCTATAGATGGTCAGATGGGCTGCCTGGCACTAGCCTGATTTAGCCCGACCCAACTAGGCCCAACACTATTAGGCCCGATAGCTTTTTCATACCGGGTCGAGCCCAGGCCTGACACTATAGCCTTTTTATCGTGCCGGACCGGCCCGCTAGCATGGCTGGCACTACGGCCAGGCATACAAGTGGTGGCCGACTGGCTACTGGCGGCCGTGCCCTCCCCCCCTCCCGACAGCGGCGGTTGGTGTGCTTCCTTGTCGACGCGGGGGAGGAGGGGATCAAGAAGGGGCGGTGCCTGAGGAGGAATGAGGGTGGCTCACGGCGTGGTGCTAGGGTGAGGAGGGGGTGAATATGAACCGTAAAAGAAAACACCTATTAAACCAATCACAAGAATACCAGTTACAGTACGTATCAGCTAAAGAGGAATTCTTTCAGTAGTATCGGCCGACGGCGACCGGCGCATCGCGGGGGAGGGGAGGAGCAAGAGGGCAGCGCATAGGGAGGAGTGAGGGTAGTTGGTGGCGCGACGGGTGAGGAGTGACGGTTGATGGCGGCCAGCGCACTTCCTTGCCGTTGCGGGGAGAAGAGGGGAGGAAGAAGGCGCAGCGCTAGGGTGAGGAGGGGCGGCTGGCAGCCAACGACGCTATGCTTAGGGAGGACTGGAGGAGCGAGGTCGGAGGGGTGGCCGGTGCTGTGGGTGGGGAGTAGCTGCCACCGAGTGAGGGAGAGGTGAGGGAAATGAGAAGAGAATGGAGAGGCTTACTAGGTTAGGGTTGGGGGAATGCAGGCCTTTAACAGGCCGGTGGGATAGGAGGAGGAGGGAAGCAGGCCTGTCGGCTGGTAGTCTAAGGCCTACCAGGTTAACGGACCACCATCGTGCCGGCTCAAAAATCGTGCCGGCCCAAAGGTCTGGATCAGCACTACGGGTAGAGGAGGAGGCACAAGCACTGCACGACGCATAGTGCCGACCCAGCCTGGGCACGATCCACTACAGGCTGAGCTGGGCTAGTGCCAGCTTTTTCAAGCCATGCTACGGGCCGCCCAGCGGGCCTAGCTCATTTGGCCATCTATCCTTCCTCCATTCCAAATTGTAGATCGTTTTGATTTTCCTATAGATACATACAGTTTGAAACGGAGGGAGTACAAAGAATTCAGATGGACTACATGCTCCCGCGATGACCTACATGATATTTTCTATTCAACCTTTTTCTCTTTTTTTCTGTTGAGGCCCTGAGGTTCCTGGAGGTTTGTCGAGTGGGATCCCCCGTACAATTTCGTACAATTTCCGAATGAAATGAATGGCACCGTTATGAGTAGCTTTTATATACTGCTTATATGCTTGTGAAGAGTCTTTTTTATTCGTTTGAGTCAATGCATGGTGAATGAGCTCTGAAGGCCTGTGTCAGGAGCCTGCCTTTATCTCAATGCTCGAAATCCAGTTTCTGTAAATCTGATATTGATCACAACTGATCATTGGCCGGATTTGGGTGCTTGTCCAGTTATTGCTACCGAGAAAGTTTCTCATTCTGAAATAAAATGTGATTAGCAATGGAGATTTGCTCTCCTGAGATATTCCCAAAGCTGCCTGTAAAATCATATATAGACTCATAGTGTGTTTGCAAAAGGAACGAGTTCTGTTTTTCGGCCCAAGGATAACAAAAAGACTCGGGCGGGTAATTCTCTAGAAATCTAGACCCGGCCCATTTGAAAGCAGGCAAGGCCACCGTCGTCGAATCCGTCTCCTCCCAGAGTCTGATGGCCTCGCCGACGGCGCGACGGATCGCCGGCGCAGCCGGGCCTCCCGGACGAGATCCTAGAGGACATCTTCATCCGCCTCGACTCCGCGGCCGACCTCGCCCGCGCCAACGCCGCCTGCACCACCTTCCACCGCGTCGTCTCCGCGCGCCGGTTCCTCCGCCGCTACAGGTCCCTCCACGCCCCGCCCGTGCTCGGCAGCATCGTTTCCAAAGTCGGGAAATTCCACCCCGCCGAGCCGGCGCACCGCTCCGCGCCGGCCGCCCGCGCCGTCGCACGCGCCGCCGTCTTCACCTTCTCCTTCCTCCCGAAGCCTAATCGCTGGCGCACCCGCGACGTCCGCGACGGGCGCGTCCTCCTCGCCGCGTCCGCCTCCTCGCTGGAGGACCTCGTGGTCTGCGACCCTTTGCATCGCCGGTACGTCGAGATCCCTCCCATGCCCATTGATCTACTGGCCTGTATCCCTCCCGTCCCCGGTGACCTTGACGTGCTGGAATTCGAGCCTTTTCTCGCTCCAGCCAGCGAGGAGGAGGAGTCATCCTTCCGTGTGATATGCAACGTGGTGTCAGCAAAAAAGGAGCCATCTTTTCTGCAGCCACGGAACAATGGCGACAGGTCACTGGTTTCTTCTCAAGCAGTGGTAATGGAACCATTGGCTCTGAAATGTCTGTACGCTACTACGCACGCAGCTGCTTCTACTGGACGCATCCATTTAGGAAAAATTTGCTTGTGCTTGACACGGGTGAGATGAAGTTCTCCTTCGTGGACCTCTTACCCAAGTCACTTGGCACACCTTTGCAACATTTAGCTCTGAAGCATGCCGTTGTGGAGTTGGGGGAAGGCAGGCTTGGTTTGTTAACTCTTGGCAGTGACGGACTAGAGCTCTATTTGCGAGACAATGGTGCTGATGCGCAGGAGTGGCGGCATAGCAAGACAGTTCCCATGCCCAAAGATCGCTGGTGCATCATTATTGGTGCAACTGAGGGCTATGTACTGATCCTGCAGACCGGCTCTTCCCCACATATGCCAGATCCACAGTATTTCACTCTGGAGCTCAAGACAATGATGATAGAAAGGCTGTCCAAGATGTGTTCTAGAATTTCGCATCATCACTTGTATGCAAACTTCCCACCACCACTGTCACCACCGAATATATGAAAATGGTAACCACCTTCCTCGCTTTGTTTGCTCGTTGGGATTTAGTTGTGTGCCATGCCATCCAACCTTTTCCAATAGTTCACTTTTTGTTGTTGCAACTTATTAAGATTTAAGAGTTATGACTGCATTTTATATTCTTATGTGTTTTGTTTGAAAAGCTTGTGAAGGTAGAGAATGAAGTAATGGTTATTATAATTATTCTGCGGGAAAGAAACTAGTTCTAACCATCACTAGTAATTCGACTTTTTGATGACTTGAGCTCTTTTTTTTTTACGAGAACTGTGTATTCCTTCAGTTTTTGGTATGAACTTGAAAAGGAATATTTAGTATTTGACAATAATCTCGCATATATATGAACAAATGAGAGTCAAATTGTACATGTAGTCATTTTCTTTTTTTTTCTCGAAAACATGTAGTCATTTCTACTTCACCCTATAGGCCAGCTTAGGCAGCTCCAGGGTACGTTTTTTTGGCCGTGCTAGGATGAGAGATAGTGAGATGAGGAAGGTTTCTTTGGAGCAAAACTCCTAACCGGTGCTATAAAAAGGGCAGGGTGAGGAAAGTAGCACTGGCTGTGCGTCATCTGAGACAAAGGCTATGTAGAAGAGTTTTTCTTCCTGAACTAGTTGGAGAGCTGCCCATCATTATATTAAAGTGGAAAGAACCTATAGTACAAAATCCAGAAGGGCAGGGGAAAATGCAGCAGAAGGACTACAATCGCGTGCGCACACACCATAAGGGAAAAAAAACAATCAGCTAGTAGATCACTCTGCAGGAATTAAGTACCAAAGTTGTTGCAGGATTTTTATTACTAAGTTGTGGGGGCTACCTTAGACAAAGAGAAGCTGTTACATGAATAGATTTGAAAATTGAGTAATGCTCTATCTACTTAAATACAGAAATTATATATATAAAAGCCATCATGACATTGGAATAAACAGTGGCTGCCATATAAGCTCTGTGTACTTAGTTGTAGCACCGCTCTTGAAAATTTAGCACCACCCTTATGTGGCAGTTTTATCTGTCTTCTTTTTCTGAGATTAGTCAGCCACAACCATATGTAGTATGTACCTACGTATGTTTACAATTTCTAAATTTGTGTCTCTGAACATAACAAGTACACCACTTAACATGTCTTATTTTGGCACTACAATCTTAGTAATATGTAGTATGTACCTATATATGTTTATGATTTTCCAATTTTGTGTTCTGATAACTATATATGTTTACAATTTCCAATTTTTCTGAATTAATTCCTCTTGATGATTCTAGCACTACAATCTTTGGCAGGTCTGCTCTCTTGACACACTGATCAGGACTTAAGAAATTCTCCTGGGGACAGAGCTGTCTTGGTTCGCAACCTCTATCTGAATCTGAGGGCTTATGAATGTCGTCCCAAGATATCAGATGCTGCCGGCAGTGAAGTGAAAGTGAGAACTTCTGTGTGTCTAATATTCTAGAACTATTGGGGTCTGTAAATGAAGTATTTATGCTTATGCATGTTTGCCGAGTATAATTATCGGTACAATTATGAAGAAATTGAAGTGGACTGGATCGTAGTAACCGGCTTGCCTTTCACTTTTAGAGTCCTGCTATTTGCTCTTGATCCGCATGCTATGACTCTGATGAATTCTAACCGCAGAATGCTTCCTTCGTTTCTGCATGGTGTGAATGAGCTTCTTTTAGCATGCCTGTGTAAACTGTCTGCCTTTATCTCAATGCGCGAAATCCAGTTTCTGTAAATCTGGTAGCGATCACAACTGATCATTGGCCGGATTTGGGTGCTTGTCCAGTTATTGCTACCGAGAAAGTTTCTCATTCTGAGATAAAATGTGATTAGCAATGGAGATATGCTCTCGTGAAATTGCCAAAGTTGCCCTGTGAAATTACAAATGTGATTGTAGTAAAAAGGAACGAGTTCTATTTTCGGCCCAATGAAAAAAAAAGACTCGGGACATTGTCAGCTGCTCTGGTTTCTTTAGAAATCTAGGCCCGGCGGCTCGGCCCATTCGAAATCAGAGCAGCCCGTTAATATGCTGCAGCGGTAACGAGATCAGCCCATACGGCTCCGCGCGATCGGCCTCACCGCCGGCGCGCCGGATCGCCGGCGGCGCCCCAGCCGCGCAGCCGGGCCTCCCGGACGAGATCCTAGAGGATATCTTCATCCACCTCGACTCCGCGGCCGACCTCGCCCGCGCCAACTGCACCACCTTCCACCGCGTCGTCACCGCGTGCCGGTTCCTCCGCCGCTACAGGTCCCTCCACTCCCCTCCCGTGCTCGGCGGCATCGTCGCGGAGATCGAGAGATTCCACCCCGCCGAGCCGCCGCACCGCTCCGCTTCACCTTCTCCTTCCTCCCGAAGCCCAATCGCTGGCGCACCCGCGACGTCCGCGACGGGCGCGTCCTCCTCTCCGCGCCCGCGCCGGCATCCTCGCTCGGGGACCTCGTCGTCTGCGACCCCCTGCATCGCCGGTACGTCCTGATCCCCTCCATCCCCGGCGATCAGGTGGCATCTGCACGATACTTCGATTATGACAAGCAAGAATTCGAGCCCTTTCTCGCTCCGGCCAGCGAGGAGAAGGAATCGTCGTCCTTCCGAGCGATGTGCAACGTCCTGTCCAACAAAAACAGGGAGTCCCGAAGGACAAAAACAAAAGGAATGGTGAGTCATGGTTGATCTACATGAAGCAAGGCTCTACACCAGGACAGGAGCGAGTCACGGTTGTGTGCATGTTTGAAAAGCTAGTGAAGGTAGAGAATGAAGTGGTGGTTATTATTAGAACTCTGTACAAAAAAAAATTATTAGAACTCTGCAATAAAAAAGAAAGGGAAAAGGACTACTTGTTCTAATCATCACTAGTAATAGACGTTTTGATGACTTGAGTTTGTTTTTTTTATCTGTCTATTCCTTCGGTTTTTCTTCTGAACCTGAACAGAGTGAACGAGAATATTTAGTATATAAATTTGACCATACTCTCACTTATGCACAAACAAATAAATGTTTTTCTAGTTGTACGCATAGATATTCTGTGTAGTCTTTAGGCAGAAATTCCTATCCCCTTTTTTTCCCGAAATAATTGGATATTGTCGGGCAACTATATCTACCTTTGTTTAGAAGTTCCAAATGTTCACTCCTAGAGAAAACAGCTCTAGTACCGAGCTGGAACCCCCTCTAGTACCGGTTGTGCAACTGGTACTAACAATCCGGTACTAAAGAGAATTCCGTTAGTACCAGTTGAAATAATCGGTACTAAAAGGTGTTAAAAATTAAAAAAAATAAAAATCACCACTGCCACCTCACCTCGCCCCGCCGCCGCTCCTCGCCGCCGGTGAGGGGTGAGCGGAGGGGGGAAGAAAGGGGAGGCAGAGGAAGGGGCCGACCGGTGAGAGCACAAGGAGGAAGAGGAAGGGAGAGGAAGCTACAGATGGGAGAGAGATAGAGAGAGGAGATAGAGGAGATGAGGATGAGGGAGGCGGAGCGGAGGAAGCTGAGGAGATAAGGGAGGCGGAGCGGGCGGCGCGTGGATCAAAAAATCTAAGTGTTTGCGGGTGCGCGTGGACAGGAAACCCTCGAGTACCGGGTGGAGGCCCCACCCAATACTGGAGGACCTCCGAGGAATCCTAAACTTGGATCTGGTACTAAGCCTTAGAACGAGAGGTCATTTTTCTAGCGGCGATTGTGCTTGTGATGATTCCAACACTACAATCTTTGGCAGGTCTGATCTTAACACTCTACTCAAGACTTCAGACTTCACTGGTAGAGCTACGTTGGTTCACAGCACTATGGTGATCGAGTTAGAAAAACAAATATTAGAATGGCCAATCTATAGAATTTTGGAATAAATGAGGCTAAATATGAATACTTTTTGCTATATATGCATCTCATATTTGCATGTGATACACCTTTGTGTAAGTCGATACATGGAGATGGAGCATAAGGGGGCCAGCCAACTGCCTCTCTTGTATCCTGGAACTATTTGGTCTGCAAACATATAAGACTGAATAATGAGCTATCTTAGTAATCGACCAAGCTATGTTTTTTTTTCCCCTGAAAATAGCATGTTCGACAAACACATCTATCCTTACAACAACAATCGGTCCATATAGAGCCCAGTCGATAAACCACTTGTGCAGATTTTGGGCTTCACTGTTGATCAGAGGACCCTGCAGCTTTAATGACCGCAAAGGCCCGCCCACCCATATACAGCAACTTGTATTTCGGCCCAAAATGGTAAGCCGACAACAACTATTCTCTGGTTCATTCCACAATTGCACTTTTTTTTTGGTTGCGAGGACGCTTCGCTTTCTTCTCACATTTTCTAAATCTTTTCTTTGTCTGAAAAAAGGTCCCGTAAAATTTTTCTCATGTTTATGCAATTGCAACCAAATGCATGGGGCAAAAACATAGCTGAATTACGTTTCTCGAGTGTAAGCAGGACCTGTAAGATGAAAGGAAATGACAATGCTACCGCGAGTCACTGCCACATCAACAACCAGTTAGATCAAGTAGGCCCAACGTCCTCTTACCCGTACGCCGCCCGCTGGCCCGGCCCGGCTAACGGCCGATGGACACGATGGACGCGACGGGCGGGATGGGACTCGTGGGCCCGGTCAACGTCAGAGGACTGGAGACGGAGCCGCGCCGCCGGGCCGCTCTCGTACCACCCCCCCCTCCCTGACCGGTGGGGCCCCCGACGCGACACGGCGAAAAGCTGCCGTTACTGCTGCGCCGCGTACCGTTAGCAGCTGCGGGAGAACAACCTTTTCTTTTTCCGAAAATGGAAGAAAAAAAACACTCGGTCGCATGCTTGCTGTTTCAAACGAAAAGAAAGTATTATTATATCGCGCGAAAAAATCCAAGAAACTCTCGCATCACCGTCAAATCCGAAAGGACGAATATTCTTTTCAGGAGAGAGACCCGCGTTCGAGCTTGACCTCCGCCCCTTTTTCTCCCCCTCCCGTTTGGATTTATTCTGCCACCACCAAACCAATTTTCTTTTTTCGCTGGAAGCTTTTTTTGGTTTTGGTCTTTGGATTTGGATCATGTTTGGATTTGTTTACGGCTTTTATACGGTGGGTTTTGGACGTTTGGTTGTGATGAACTGATGATACTGTAATGTGGTTAGCATATGGGTGCTGCAATAATCTAATGGGGCTTAGCAGATGGTGACAGCAGGAGAGGAGATGGGAGCTCGGATGGGCGGCGAAAAAGGGAGTAGATCGTGGGATCGGCTAGGAGATACGTGTCATCCAACCGCCAAGCAAACGAGAGCAACCAACATGTGCTTCGGATTGGAAGATCACGGGAAAAAGCCAAGGATAATGTGTGAATCGAACAAAGGTCAGCTTGGCATTGCTAACATGGAACAATAAAAAAAAAATTATTAGCCTCACCGAACTTTAACCTTCCAACTCGACCAAAAAAAAAAACTCAAGGATTTGGTGAAATCATTAGCATAGCAAACAATACCTTAGCCAACAAAAATTCCACAACAAAAATATCTCAAGTAAGAGTAAAAATAAACCACCATAAAAAAAATTGCAAGTCAAAGACAGCACATGAGAGAGTACAACACCGAGCACGGCCTTTACTTTACTACAGTCCACAGGCAGCAACAAATAATTAAAGTCCATTAATAATAAATAAACAACAAATAAACGAAGCAATGATCACGCATCCGTTTCAACAACCATCGCCGTCCACCCCCGAGACCAGCGCACCACCCAAACAAAAACCAGAGCGCCGGGCGCCTCCTCCGAGACGCCGCCCGCCATCACAGATCGCACGCACGCGGCCACGCCCCTACGCCGGCAGCTTCCGGTAGCCTCTCCTAGCCCGTACGCCCCCCGTCCCCTCCCTCCCTCCCTCCTCCTCCCTCCTCGTGCGTGGCCGTCGTCGTCTCCACTTCCACTTCCGCACCAGACCACCACCACCTTTCCACCCCTTTGTCTCTCTGTGTCACAAACTGTCTTGTTCGTTTCCGCCAAGAAGGGAGAAGGAAGGAAGAAGCGGCGCGGGAGTCCAACCAACGCGCGAGCGCCCCTCTCGAGATGGCATCCGCCGCGGCCGCGACGCGCCCACTGGCGCCGCCCCCGCCTCCGCCACCACCGCCTCCGCCGGCGGCAGCGGCGGTGCAGTGGCTGGGGCCGCGGGTGTCGTTCAGCCTCGACGACGCGGGGGGAGCGGGGAGGGAGGCGGCGGCCGTGGTGGCGGGAGGGAAGGTTGGGCCCAGCGCCGGCGCCGACTTCGAGTTCCTGCTTGGTGGGTGCGCGGCCGCGTCCATGCTCCCCGCCGACGAGCTCTTCTCTGGCGGCAAGCTCGTGCCGCTCCGCATCCCCGCGCCGTCGGCGGATGAGGAGGTGGGGGCGGCGGCGGCGGCGGCGGCGCAGTCGACGGCGCTGCCGCCGAAGCATGCGCAGGCGCCGGCGTCGGTGGCGGCGCAGCAGCCGGAGACGCCAAGGGCGGCGGAGGCGAAGACCGTGGCCGTGGCCGGTGCCGAGGAGCCCAAGATCCCGGCGCGGAGGTGGCGGGATCTCCTCCGGCTGCGGAAGCAGCAGGCCTCGTCGGTGTCGGGCTCCGCGTCGTCGGCGACCGCGGCCTCCGAGCCCAGGCCGCTGCGCCGGCTCCTCCGCCGCGCGCCCAAGCCGCCGGAGCCGGAGCCGTCCCTGAGCCTGCCACTCCTCCGCGAGGCCGGCCCTGACGAGCCGGACAAGCCCGCCGAAAAGTCAGCGTGCACGCCAGCCCCAGCCTCCGCGCCGTCGCCGATCTCGACCACCGCGCCGCCGCCACCAGCACTGTCCCAGCAGCACCAGAACCTGCCTCCCAAGATCCGCCTCACCCCATCGCAGCAGCAGGCGGCGGCGGCCGCGATATCGCCCCCACCCCCGCCGCCGCCACCGCCTCCTCCTCCCTCCGCCGTGGCCGCCGACAGCCCGCGCCTGAACGCGGCGGGCAAGGTGGTGTTCAACGGTCTGGGGCGGAGCTCGAGCAGCCCGAGCAGCCTCGCCGGCGGGCGGCGCGGCCACGGCCACGGCCACCGCGCGGGTGGCGGCGCCATGGAGCGGTCCTACTCGGCGCACGTCCGCGTGGCGCCCGTGCTCAACGTCGTGCCCGTCTGCTCCCTCCGCGGCTCCCGCAAGTCCGTCTCCGTCTTCGGCATCGACCGCCTCTTCGCCCCGTCGGGCGCCGCCTCCTCCTCCGGTAACACCTCCGCTTCCTCTTCCTCGTCCTCCGGCGGCGGGACCAAGAGGAGCAAGGCTGCCAAGAAGGACGCAACCGCCGCTGGCCAGTAACTTGCTGGCAAGACAAGACATGACCGCCATTGATGAGTTGGTTTCACAATCCCCGTGCCTGGTTGATCCTTGATTAGGCAGTTAGCAATTTACCACCACCTCTTGTAGCGAGTGTTTCCTGCAATCCTGCCGACGAACCAGTTGGTTAATCTGGCATGTAAATACAGGCGAGATCGAGTCGGATGAACGAGTGAATGAATGGGCAAGTGAGTTTTTGCCGTTTCTACAGCCTTGTCTTGTTACCTTTGCTGTCAGTAACTCAGTACTCAAGTACATAGTGCAGCAGCAATGCAGCATAGGAGTAGCATGCATGGGTCTGATGATGAACTCGTGCATCGGAATTCGCGACCCTTTTGTGTTTGTGGTTTGCTCGTGCTGAGAAAAGCCTGGGATGGACGGACGAAGCTTTTGATGAAGAAACTCCACGCAGTGTCGGAGGGTTCGTGTTATCTTAGTTTGAAAAGGAAAGTACGCAGTGTCAGACGGTTGGGGATTAGTTCGTACGTGTGAATCTTGCAAAGAACAAATGATGAAATGAACGATGCACCTTACCATAGTACGTTCTTGGTGAGTGATGAAATGTTGAGTTACCATGAGCTTTCAAATGTCATTGTTGAGGAAAAGAAAGAAAACTGCCATGGACTCATGGTCATGGATGGCTGACCGGAGGAGAGCAAGAGAGGAGAGCAGAGTAGCAGCAGCAAGCAGACAGGTCGGGACGGCAGGCACATCAAAGTGCATGCCCGAATCGGGGGACAGGCGATGTGGTGCGTTGTGTGGCCGGCCGGAGCCCTCACCCCCGTCGGCCGCCGCGGCGGCGGTGGTGGTCCATCTCCATCCCCTCCCATCCACCCGGTCGACCGCAAAATGCAACCGCAAGTGCGTCGTCTGCATTGACCATTCATTCCTCATCGCCACCATTCATCGCCTGCGCTGGAACCATGTGCCCTTGCTGGTCACCGGCCAGCGGCCACCTCCCTTCCCTGCGAGTCTGAGCCGACCCGATTCTGTCAGTTTGGTGGAGTTCTTTGTAGCTCCGGCTTCATCTGGCATTTTGTAGTGCAACTGCTCACGTCCTGTGGCGTAACTGTTTATGGGAGCTTCTTTTCTCTCTCCTCTCCCTCCCTCTCAAAGATCACGTAAAAGCCATTGGAGTCACAAATTGTGCTCCTCCGGCTTCGACTTCTCTAACACTACAGTGCCCATGTCAGGAGGAGCCGGAGCCGGCGCCCTCCCAAACGCGCCCTAAAACTGCTCGCCGGCGAAGGAACTTCGAACGTCAATGCCAGACAGGAAAAAAATGTATATATAACATATATACATCTTTTGGTCAGTACATGTTCAGTTCTTCTACTCACAGGCCTCCCTGGGTCAGCTTATTTACAGCTCCGGTACGCGCGGGGGGAGTTGTGGGAGAGCAACGCGAGACTACTACAACGTGAGGACAGCCGGCCACATGGTGTCAGGCCAGACGGGCAGAGAGGGAGACGACAGGCGCGCACGTCATGTGTGCTGCTGTGCGCTGTGTGCATGCACGCCGCCACCAACCACCGCTGTGGAGCAGGAGCGCCGAGCGCCGCGGCGCCGATCGATCTGGCAACAGTCCTCCGACGCCGTCGGCCGATCGAGCAGCCAGACAGCCACCCACATGACACGGGTCGTGTCATGCCAGTGCCAAGCAACTCGATGCCGCCATGCCACGTGGTGCGCGCCATTGCCGACTTGCCGGCCTCCTCTCCTCATCCTCCTCCTCCCTCTGTTGTTTGTTGCTGACATTGCCATTTTTGTTTCGAGGAAATGCTGCCATTGGCATTGCTCGAGAGTGGAGGTGCGAGACCGGCGGCCAATCACACAACCTCCCCCTCGCCGAGGCATCAGCAGCAGCATCAGCAGCTCGGCGACCTGTCGACGGGCCGGGACATGTCGTGCACGGCGGGCATGGGACTACACTTTTCGCCGTCCCGTTGAACCGTGCACAGCCTTGGTGGGTTACGGTACGGTGTGCAATGTACCATGCCATCCATGGCCTATGTCCTACGCCGCTCTGCTGCATTTACCTGCCCAGTACCATTGTACCAAGGGGGGATTGGACGGAGGAGTACCCACGTTCGCATGCGTGTCTCAGCTCTTTCGGCTCCAACAGTCACAGTTGGTTGTTGCCTCCCCTTCTTCAACCTCGAGCAGCCATGCCTGCGACCGAGCTTCCCGGACAGTCAGCGGCGGCGATCCAAGTCTCCACCAGCGGCCGGACTTCAGAAACTCGACATGGGTGCATGAACGAAGCACTGTAAATCTTACGCCAAATAATTGAGGCCTTGACCTTGATGAGGCCCTGATCTCTCTCACGCCTCATCTCATGCTCGTGGCTGGCGACTGTGAATGGCGCTACTGTTCCGGTGTTCCCCCGCTGACACAGGCGCGGACGGATCTGGCCACTCATGGCGGGCTCCGCGCCGGCGCCACTAGTGTGGTGACCGGTGAGCCCGCTAGCACCCAAGGGCCCACCTGCCAGGGGCCCATCAGCGTTACTGTCCAGCTATTTCGGTTGGCAGGCCCGCGTGGGCTGCACTGTGGTGGGCTACTGCCTACTGAGTGAACAGCAGGCAAGAGAGCGCCCCACTCGCCAGCCACTTGTTGCACTTGCAGCTTGCAGGGCGAAAACGGGGGAAAAAAAGTGGGGAAAAGCTTCTAGTCAGTGGTCGTCTAGTGATTGATCATGGCTGCTGTTGGGGTCCAATCATTATTAGAGGGATAGGATAGGGTAGTTGCACTTGCAGTGTCACACCTTGAAATTCAAAAATTTCAGGGATTTAAAAAATAATTAAACAATAATTTTCTTATAATTTAAAAAAAAATTCAACATTTATTTCTTGATAGGAAATATAGTATATGAGAAACAATTGGTTGTTTTTCTAAATTAAATAGTGTTCTTCTGTGTGAGTTGCATTCCTACCGATGCATCTTGGTGTTTCTTGAGTGCAAATGTTTTAAAAATGCATTTAGATAACGATTAGGTTCTTCCGAAGATTTTCTAGAATTTCCTACAATTTATTCTCATTTTCTAAGAGCTAAATCCAATTTTTGGAAGACTCTAAAATCCTTTTCACGAGCTCCAAGTATTTTACTTGGATTGATCGTGTCCCAATCTATCTCTAGGAATTTTTCTGGAACTTTTGAGATTTTCAGAGTATTTTTTTGGCTTAAATGAATTATCTAGATTTTTTGGATTTTTACTTACACGGGAAATTAATTCTGAAAAAAAAGAGAGAACTTACCTATCCTATAGGGCCGAACTCGTGGGCCCGACCCGCCAGCCCGCTATCCGACCCAGCCGAGGCCCATTTGGGCCAACATCCGCCGCTCCTGTGAGCTGCAGTGCGCCGCCACCACCAGCCATCCTTGGCTTCCGTGCCAAGGCAGCCGCGCTGCCCCTACGCCCTATAAAACGAAGACTGCCCGGGCCCCGCATGCCTTGCTGCTCACGCTGCCATCTCGCCTGGCTCTGCACCACACCGCCTATATCGAGCGAGCTGCCGAAGCCGAGCATTGTTGCCAGAGTTGCTCCCCGATTCGTTGCGTCCGTTGTCGATTGGATAAAACCCCCATGGCCAGGAGCATCTCCTCACCGAGCCGAAGGTTCGCCGTCGGTCCTCGACATCTCCTCGTCGTCGGAGCACCGCTGCCGCGTGGAGCCCCAAGCCGGCCACCGTCTGTTGCCGCCGTCGGCCGAATTCCGACCATCTCTGCCGTAGGTGAGGACACCGATGGACTCCTGTCGACCTCCTCTCTGCAATGCGCCACCTTAGTCCCTACCTCGCTAGAGCGTCGGCGATTTGAATCGGCCGAGCCATCGGCTGCCATGGCCAAGCTCTCCGAGCTTTTGCGATTAGGTCCCTAGAGTTCCTGTAATCTTTTGTTCCTTTCTTGTGTCTTGGTCGATCTACAGATAACCCCCCGAATAGATTAGATCCCTTCAATCGAGCCCACGCATGCACCTTTAACAGATCTAACCCTATCCTTTAACCTTTCTGCGAACACTATTCCATGTGTCTCAGGAATCTTCTCTGCTAGCCCCCGAGGTCTATAGTTAATCCTGTTTAGGTCCTTAGAACCTTATTTAATCCATAGATTCCATGTTTTAACTCCGTTTAACCTTATTCTTGTTGCGTTAGATTCGTGTCAACTTAAATCATGCATTAGAAGCAATGTTGATCATATTCTCTGTTTTGTAATTTATTCAAAATATTAATGTGATTAAATACTTATATACTTGCTTTTCTAATTAAAATCTAATTAGAGTTCAACCCCACGTTTTCACTAATGTAAATTTGGTTAATGCTTATGTAAACAACTCTTTCAATTAAAAGCTAATTAGAGATATACCTCAGATTTTAATCAATTAACTCAACTTGATTAATGTGTATTTAATTTGTTTTAAAATAAAAGCTACATAGGTTATATCTCGAGTTTTCATAATTAAATGTTAATTTGGCTAATATAAATATAAATATGTTTTTGAATTATAATTTGGTTAGTTCAACACGAATCATAAATTTATGCGCTTAGATGTTCCCACATATGGTATCTTTTCCAAATTAAATGTTTAAAGTGGTATAAACTATACATGAACATTTGTAACTAAAATTTGACTAAGCTTTACTTCGTGTTTTAAAAATATGAATATAATGTGATTTAATTCTAACATAGGATATTTCTTTGAAATATCATCCACATTGATTTCTAAATTTAAAATGTACGAAGCACGTTTCTTTTCTTTTATGAACCCAAATCTTTTGATAGTGTATCTTCTCAACCAAAGATTGGTTCTAGTCGGTTCTTACTGTGTTAATCTTCTAATCGTAAGCTATAGTTTAGCAACGTTGTTTCACCATGTTTCATATTTTTGAAAATAAATATGGTATTAATTTTGATTAATGCTTATTTACTTAGCTTTTTCTAATTAAAAGCTAATTAGGTTTATGCAATGATTTTCTTTAAGCAAGTGTTAATATGATTAACATCAACATGAATGAGTTTCTAATTATAACTTGTTTTAGTTCAATGTGACATATAAAGTTGTCAATTAGATGTTATTATATATAGTTTATTTTCCAAAGTTAAATGTTTAAATGGCATAAGTTGTACATGAATATTTATAAATAAAAGTTGACTAGGTTTTACATCGTCTTTTCAGATACAAATATAATTTGAATTAACTCTAACTTAGGGTATTTTCTAAAAGTATCGTTTACATGTGTTTTCTAAATAAAAATAAATGCAACACATAGCTCTTGTCTTTTCCTTTACAAAAAGTTTCTCCGATAGATGTCTATTTCAACGGTACCATGGAGCCTTCGTGATCCTAGAATCAAGCCCTATCCTTTAGTGCGTTCTTTTCAAGCTTTTCTCTTTGATTGGTGTATTATTTTTATTTGTACTTGTTTGTTTGCTTTGTATGTTGGTGCCCGATGATTGCTTCGAGTAGAAGGATCGCTGTTCGAAAGTTTTGAAGATTAATAGTTTGAAGAGAGCACGAGCTGAAAAGCAGTAAGAGTAACTTTTCTTTGGAGAAAAGCAAGTGTCACTAACCATCCTTCTATCTATGCTTATTTTACAAGAATACCATGCATACATTAATTGGAACATGGAGCGACCACTCAAGAAAACAGTGCAACCACAAGAACTACATGGCTCTGATCTTGACTAGAGACTCTAGTTTGAAGCGGTCTTACCGAAAGGGCAAGAGGGGCGGCGGTAGATGGGGTATAGCCCGGGCCTTAGACTGATCTGCTCTATGGTAGTTTCGCAATCTTGAGAGAGGTTTATGCTCTGCTACTGATCCGAAAATCTTAGCGGGTTACTTCTTATTAGTGAATCTTTGTAAATGCCTTGTAGCGTCTCTATGCAATCACACCTCGGTAGTGTGATGAGTGCCTGATCAGCATGCTAGCATAGCATGGTTGGGTTTATAGTTCTCTTAAACTTTTACATGACTTGTGGTGAAAATGTACAACCTCTGCAGAGTATAAAACTGATATATTAGCCGTGCTCATGATCAAGAGCGGCCTAAACCCTAACATGATAATTAAACTTTAAGATGGACTTAAATCATTATTCTGGTTATTTCTTGTGGCCTTACTGAGTATCAACCATAAGTGTACTTACCCTTATTTACTGCTGCTCAGAAGAGGAAGGTGTGTGAAGTTTTCTGAAGATGATACTGAGTTCTAGGCATACACAACCCCTAGTCGATTGCTTGTGAAGTTTGGAGCCTTCATTTCCAGGATTAAACTGTATATCTTTGATAGACTTGTAAGTCTTTATTTATATTACTTTATATAATACTGTACTTTTATTCACTGTTACTACTTTTATTCACTGTTACTATATGTATGATTACATGAACTTGATCCTAGCATATAGGTAACACTTTTTTTTTAAAACCTGATGTGACATGTAGCTTGCAGGGCGAGAAAGGGAAAAAGGGGGAGAATTTTCTAGTAGGGAGAAAAACAAAGAGAGAGAAAGAAACAGGAGATGGGCATCCAAGCAGACCAACCGCGCCGTTTCGATCTGCGAATCCGTTGGTACAGTGAACCTGGAAGGCCAATTTATATTAGGTCCTTGATCCATGGTGCATCTCGTTGAAATCCTGATGCTTCGCATAATGGCATGCATATGGATATGGCGCTGGTCCAGAGCAAACCAGGCAGCCATAGATAGATGCCTCCGTCGCTGTTGCTGCCAAATCCCCATCCGGCCCACCAGTCCTTATCGCAACAAGATGGCGCGCGATCGCAATTACACTCTCTCGATCACACAAACAAATAAAGTCCACTGATCAAGACCAACAAGCCGTCAATACTCTTCAGCAGATGAGACGATGGGGCCGGTGCTTTAGGGAGATGCATGAATCCTTGCTGCTTCCTTTTTTCTTGAAGGAGCCATTGCCATCTTACAGCTCGAATTCCCCTGTCATGCTGCCCGACCGGTAGACTGAATGGCCTCCGGTCCTCACAACGCGGTAATGCTGTCGAAGGATGAGAGGAGGCAACCATGTCATCAGCAGATCGTGCTTTCTGATCAGGTTATTCAGGTGAAAACAAAGGTGATCAGTTCGTCAGGTCAGGCTCAGGCAACTATTCTGCTTCAGTCATGAACTCACGATCATTCGATCAATGGCGTTTAAGTACTGTGTGACCAGTCCAGCAATCAAAAGGAAGCAGGAAAATAAAGGAAGAGGGAATAATCTTCAGAGAAAGGGATCATGGCAAGGCCCCATCCATACATGGTTTGGTGCCGCAAGAATGGAATACGGCTATAGATGATGCACAGCCTCCGGATCAATGTGAACAGGGACAAAATTAAGACCAAATCTGGAAAGCTGCGTGCAAAGTTCAGAGCTTTATTTTGGCGGGGGCAGGGGGGACTGTAGGTGATAATGATTCCAATCACACTTTCTTTTTTCCAAAAAAAAAAACACAAGCACACTTTACTTCTTTAATTTATTATTAATGTTTGCTCTTTGGTGAAAGAAAATATTTTTCATCTGCCAGGTTGATCTACTGGTTCTGAAATTTTCACCGATTATTGGAGCTTTTAAAAGAGTAAATCACCTAGTTTATCTTTGTCAGGGGTTGAAGGAATGGTGAGTTTGATAGAACAGGTTTACTTCCATTGATCTGAAAGCTAGACACTGCTGATAAGAAACAGAGCCATGATTCAGGCCAGAACAGTAGAGCACATGCATGATGCATGCATTGGCTCAACCGTGGTCACCATTACTGTCACTCACCAGCAGACAGGATCACAGGAGTGACCCATCCATCTGATGATCCATGAGCTCAGCTCAGCACAAGGCTATGCTAGATGTTGGGTGTCCCGTACTGGTAATATACTGGTAAACGTATTTTCCCAAAAAGAAAGAAAAAAAAAGGTAATACTGGAAGCATTGATGGATGATGATGAGCTCAGAGAAATGATTGGCAATGCTCCTCTCTTCTTGGAAACTGGAAAAGACATGCTATGTCAATGAGCTGGAGAAGACACGGGGAAACATTATGGGAAACATTATAATCACAGAGTAGTCATGAGTCATGACATGGTCAGCCAGTAGTGGAACACAACACAATTCAGTTGACAATGAGCTGAACTGGTACATATCAACATTTTGCTGGAGATTCCGGTGGTCTGAAAAGACACAATGCATATATGCTGAGAAAGGACTTGGCAAATCTCAATCACCGATCAAATTACTACATTGCCTACCAAACGGGGGAAAAATGAATCAGTCAAGGGATTGAGCAAATCCCAAATTTCCCTACGATTAATTAGATATCGATCGGTCAAGTCTTAACCTTACAGCATCAGTACTATAACTAACTACACAAACATGTAGAACCCCCATCAGCTTGTCATACCCTGGATCTCAGGCTTGCCACAACTTTCTGAAAAAAAAAATCCAGTATAAAGGTTAGGGAAAGTCAAGTCAGTGATGAATAATTGTATTGTTAGGAGTAAAATGATAGGGAAAGTCAAGTCAGTGATGAATAATTGCATTTTTTTAGAGTATGAATAAGTGCATTCAAAGAGGAAGAAATTCAGAGCTCTGTTATAGAGCTATCCAAGGATCTCCAAGAGATATATGACCTGTGAGCTTTTGAGTTTGACACGGACGGATACAATGCATGTGGTTGAGTATGAGCAGGAAACTGTTTGTTTTTCGAGCATAAAGGACCCTCCCGACGGCGACGGATTTTCACACTAGCAAGATCACATTCTCTTGGATACCGTATTTGATTTTTGTTCAATGTTGCGTACCGTATTTTTTGTGCAGGATGGCATCGGAAGGTAACGCCCGTGTAGTCGCCGGCGGCAGGTTACCGTGTCGGCGGCGCCGGCAGCGCTGGGCTCTGCTGCTGCTGCTGGTAGAAGCCCATCCCCTGCAGGTAATGCTGCTGAAATCTCTGAGCAAACTGCAAAGACATGCGTGTATGGATCAAGGGAGGAGTTCAGCGGCATATGGGTGGTGGTACCATGGTGGAAGGCGGCGGTTGGAGGTGGTCGACGGCGAGGTAGCGCGCGTAGGGGTCGGCCACCGGCGGGCTCTGCACGGCCGGCGGCGCCATGAACGTCATCCTAGGCATGGACGCCACGTGGGGAGGGGCCACCATCCGCTGCATGTACTGGTGCACTCCCGCCGGGAACATCACCGGCGCCGCCGCCGCGGCCGCCATCCCGCCGCCCATCCACATCATCTGCACCGCAACAATCCACGTGTCAGTATGTCACAGACCGAGGTCTCGTTCTTGGGTAAGAACCATCTTTTTGGCGCCAAGAGGACACTCACCTGCAGCTGGAGCTGCAGCGACTTGAGGTACTCGATCGCCTCGTCCAGCATCGACGCTTTATCAGTCTGAAGAATTCGATTCGACGCAAGAATACAAGAGAGTATGAGATCAGATAATCAAGGAGATGGGATATGCAAGAGCAGGATTGCAAGTTCATATGTGATTACTTTGTTGCAGTGAGGTATGAGCTCCTGCAGGGCCTTCATCTTCTCGTTGATCCTGTCCCTTCTTCTCTGCATCGGGTTCAGGTCACAGTTAGCAATGGCGGCCGCACGAGCGAAAATTCTCACGTTCCTGCGGGAATTGTAACAAAGAACGTGATGGAAATTTTGGAAGGAGCCAGGCCTACCCGCTCCGAGAGGTTGTGGACCTCGGCGGCGCGCCGCCGCTTGGCCGTCGTCAGCTTCTGCGCCGGCTCGCACGTCACGTCGGCGGACTCGAACTCCGCGTCCTGCATTTGCGGCCGTGTCTGTCATCGATTGATCGGGTGCAGAAGGGATTGATGCCGCGACAAGATCGCGATCGGCAGCGCGGGCGTACCTCGGCGTCCGTGGAATCGCTCTGCTTCCGCTTGCCGCTCCGGTTGGCACTGGCGCTGGGCTGCCCGGCCTTGGTGGTGCATGACGTCGGCCGCATCGACGACGAGGTCACGGTGGCCGCGTCGCGGGCCTTGCCGCCGGCCTTCCCCGCGCCCCCCGGCGGCGGCGCGCCGTCGAAGGGCGCGCGGGCGCGCGGCGTCTGCACGTGGTTGCTCCCGCAGAAGCTCGACCCGATCGTCAGCATGGACGACTCGCCGGCCTCCGTCGCCGTCGCCGTCGCCGCGGTGCCGTCCTCGACGTCGCCGAGGTCTCCGAAGCACGCCTTCTCCCGCGGCCTCGGCGGCGGCATCAGCCCGCTGCTCTGGGGCGCGGCGTCGCCCGCGCACTCCGCCTCCTCCTTGCACGCCCTGCCGCTGCCGGCGTCGTCGGCCGCCTGCGCCTCCCCGAAGAGCTCCGTGAAGAGGTCCCTCTCGAGCGGGTCCTCCGCCGCCACCGGGTACTGGAACCACGCCGCCGCCTCGTCGTCCTGCACCGCCGCCGCCGGAGCCTTCTCTGGCCTCGGCGGCTTCCGCGGCGCCTGGCTCTGCATGACCACGTGGCCGTTGCACCACATCAGCTCGATGAGCCCGTCGTCGTCGCCGCTGCAAACCACACCATTTCACAAAACCATCGCCATCAGCCATGAACGGAACAGCATACAAATCATGCCATGAACGATCAGAACGCACTTCAATTCCGCGAAGGCGTCTCCCATGCTGCTGCTCCAATCAGGGCCGTACTGGTTCATGGCTCCTCAGACCGCCGCCGCCGTGAGCATCCCACGGAACACGAAGCGCGCTCGACCGCTGCAAGGAGAAGGGCAAGAGAACTCCGTCATATTTCCAGCTGCAGGAACCAGGGTTCGGACTTGATACGCATCGCAGAGTGATCGAACATGCAGACAGGGTGATCTTCCATCCCCTTTCAATTGATCAAATAGTAGCAATTGAATTTCAAGGATCAAAGGAACTGAATTTGAAAAAGCAAAGGGCATGAGTGCAGAAGCAGAACTGGTATATACAATAATCTACAAGCGTATTGCTCTGCAGCACCTGAAGCTCTGAACCTGGAGAGCGAGGCACCAGGAGAGATGAGCACGAGACTAACAGAGAGGAGCAAGCAGAACCAACGAACAGTAAAAATGTGTGGGCTCATCCATTTTGAGGCCATGTTTAGTTACTCCCAACTTCCAACTTTGACACTATGCAAAAAGAAGATTCCCCATCACATCAAACTTGCGGTACATGCATGGAGTACTAAATGTAGATGAAATTAAAAAGTAATTGCACAGTTTTGTTGTACTTTGCGAGACGAATCTTTTGAGCCTAATTAGTCAATATTTGGACAATAATTCACAAATACAAACGAAACGCTACAGTGTGCTACAGTGCTGTAACAGTAATTTGGCACCTCCCAAATTCGCCAACTAAACAAGGCCTGACTCGTGCCCCGGTGCGGATAGAATGGCATATCCATTTTGACTCGTGCAGATGGAACAACGTACAGGGAACTCAAAAGACAAGGGAAAAATAAAAGAAAAGAAAACTAGAGATAGACAGAGAAAGTACAGAAGAAACAAGAACCTGACTATTTTATCCGCTTCTGAACTGGGCGGGCTTCGCTGCAGCCACCAATAAATCTTCAGAGCCTCCCTTCACCTTCTCTCTGCTCCTCTCTTTCTCTCTCTGGTGTCTGACTGTCTGCGCGATGAGCTGATGATCAGTAGAAGAAGCTGAGGAGGAGTAAGTGTGGGGAAGAAGACGAGCTCCGGCTGGGAAGTTGTTGGCAAGAAGGGCAAGCACGGGGCGCCGGCCTTTTTAACGAGGGCCAAAGTTGGTGCAGGAACAGTGGCGGCGCCCGCGACTGAACGAACGAACTGGATTCGCCCCCGGGTAGCACAAGCACAAGTGTAGGCCGGAGAGCGACCGGGAATGGTTATCGCGTAGCCATTCTACACCGGGACCCCAACTTGCCATCACCAGAGTCAGCCTCTGCTAATTTTCACACGCGGGTAAATTATTTTTTCTTTTTTTTTCAAAAATAAAATAAAAAATATCTTGTGCGTGGGGGCAAAATATAGGTTAGTCTAAAATTGAAACTTGAGTTGACACTTGGCAAAGTTGTACACAACCTCATCGTGACGTTATAATTCAGAGATTCAGCCCTCGACATTTTCTGAATAGCCGCGAGCCGCGGTTATGTAAAGAGTATAAGGCGCCGTAAAAGAACTCACTTTGAAACCTCTCTACCGTACCATGCACCAGTATACACTTGACTATACACTTGGGTCGCGGTTGCCAGGATCCTGCCAGGTAGCCCTCGGTCTCATCATCATCGGCGCTGTCGGCCTGACTGTACGTGTGGCACCAAATCTCTAAAAGAGATTAGCGTCACGTCCATCTCACTCCAACTCACTCACACGCACACTCATCACACACGCACACACGCTCGAAGAACAAGTCAGTCAGTTGCATGTTTGACAGGTTCCACTCCTGTGGCGAAGCCCATCCTCCTCCGGAGAACACGCGTGAGCATCCGGATCGATCTAGCTCAAAGCGATCGATGCGTACACTGTGCCGCAACAGAAGGAAGCTTAGCAAAGATCCGATCAAATTGCGGCTTGGTCCCACAAGAGCGCACAATTCTTTCTATCCACACTGCGAAAATAGGAGTACTCTACTCAATTTGCATTGCAGGATGTGACCTCTCTCGGTCAATGGTGTTCAGAACTTCAGATCATGGACACGTACAGGCAGGGGTTTCATTCAGCCTTAGTTTGCTTTATATATCTTTCTCACTTTCTTTTTTTTGCTGAAATAATGATCAGAGACAAAGTGCAGGGCCTGTGGCAATTGCCATGCACAGGAGTATGTAGTTTTCACTTTTCAGGTATGTCAGATTCTCGAATTATGAGGTGTGATTCTGAAGCAATGTCTGTTAACACTTGCACATAGTAGGGACCCTTAGGGACTCCCCTTGTTTTTCTGGAATTTGGCAGGTTTTTTTTTATTTTTTTTCATTTCCTAGAAAAAATTATGGCCAATCAGAACCATTATTTCTATGTTCTCAAAGTACCACCTATGATGTATTCCAAGTCGCGAAAACTTTAACAAAAACCTACTATCCAAATCCAATATCATATATATAGCCGATTTATCGATGAGACAAAAATCTCAAATTTTCCTTTCTGACACAACACACAAAAAGACTACTACTCCCTCCATCCCAAATTATAAGTCATTCCAAGAATCTTGGAAAGTCAAAGTATCTCAAGGTTGACCAAATTTATATGATAATATAATAACATTAATGATGTCAACTAAGTACAATTAGATTCTTCATCAATTATATTTTCATAGTATATCTATTTGATGTCATAAATCTTTATAATTTTCTCTATAATTTTAGTTAAACTTGAGATGCTTTGACTCTCCAAGATTCTTGGATGACTTATAATTTGGAACGGGGAACGACTCTTCATTACAGATTAGGAAAAAGAGAAACCTCCTCCGCTATCTGTTTCTTTCCAAAAGTGAGAAAAAGAGAATATTTTATTCCAAGAAACAAAGCAAGCCCAAAAGGAAGAAGTGAAAAATAAAAAAGGCTGGCAGGGGATCTCATGCTCCTGCCATCTTTCATCATGAGGAATTCAGAACAGCCGTGGCCTCAAAACAGATCCTTGGGATCCCTGGCCACATATTTTATTCTCCGTCCGGGCCCTCTCCTTGCACCAAGAAACTTGAGTGAGCTGCGTGCTGGCCTCCGAGCATTCTCAGCCCCATCAGATGAGAGGCAGGGAACGCAGCAGAGGCTCAGCTCAGGGTCGCCTTTGCTCTGAGGGCTACAGCCTGGGGGAGGGGCATGGCTTCTTGTGGCTCACGTCCCTCCCCCTGGCTAACCACCATTTCTGATATCCTCGCATCATTTTGGCTCAACTTAACTCCTGTACACCGACATAAAGGTGCCAACAGTTTCTACATCAGAATCATGCGTGACAAAGGCAGCCTCCTCATGCATTCATTTGGTGGAAAATGATTTTTTTTAATCAAATGATGCTGTTAGTTGTTCTTGAGCGCTCTGGGTTCGAGCAGCTTGGACTCGAGCTCGGGTGTGCATCTTCTTCTTAAGTGAATGCTAGACCTTTCCGTCGATTTTTTCGAGAGATGAAAAGTATTGTGTCCAAGAATGTGATTCAGTTAGGGAATGATGATCAGTGTTGGTTGCTTTTGCTAGTCTTCAGGATTCTTTTGAAAGCTTCCGGGCACCTTTGTGCGGTAGAATAAGGTGAGCAAAGGAGCCTGGGTGGTTGACAGAAACAGGGCCGGGTGGCTCGATGGCTTCGCTTTGAGAAAGTAACTCCCTGTTCACTGGTTCAGTGTCCATACCTCATCCAAGCAGAAATGGGCAGCTGATCCATGATGTCAATTCTTTTGCTGCTGAATTGCTTGGAAAGCACAGACGACCTAACCATTTGAAGCTGCATTCAGGCATACCAAGTTTATAAAACATTGAGGAAATGAATATGCAAACAAGCTTCCTCTTAACTCTTGACTGGTCCTTGATACAAACATTTTGCTCAAACTTGCAAAAAGTTCAGTGTGCTACTAACATTTTCCAAAAAGAAGAATGTATAGTTTGATTTTTCAAAAAGCCTTCCAGTTTTCATCTATACTAAGCTAGTTGGCTTATCTCGCCACATGGCTAGTTGCGGCGATCGATGTTGCCCAGGAAGACACCCCACTTGGGCTCGGGGACCTGGACGGCGCCGGCGGCGGGCACGTCCATGGTCTCCCCCTCGGCGGCCTTCCCGGCGCCGGCGATGGCCGGGCCGCCGCGCTCGACGGCGCCCGCGGTCGTCGTCTCGCCGCCGAGGGCGCCCGGCAGCCTCGGCCTGACCTGGAACGGGTTGAACAGCGACGCCCACAGGCTGAGCTGCTCCTGCCGCGTGGCGCCCACGTAGGGGGGCACGAGCGCCGGCACCCCCGCGAACGCGGGCGGCGCGCCGGGGAGCCACGGCATGGACGCGCCGGCCAGCGGGAACGACACCGGCAGCGGCGGGAACCGCAGCCCGCCCGCCAGCGCGCTCGCCGCCGGCATGGACATCGGCATCGGCATCGGCAGCGGGAGCCACTTTCCCTCGCCGAGGCCGCCCTGGCCCTCGCCGCCGCCTCCTGCGGCCAACATGGCGGCGGCCTCCGGCGCCTCCGCTGCCGCCACGTCGAGCACCGCCTCTGCCGCCTCCGACGCCAACGCCGGCTCCGTGCTCCCCTCCGCCGCGTGCAGGCGCCTCAGCGGCCTCGCCGCGGCCCCGCACCTCCCGCCGAGCGTGAGGACGACGAGGCAGAGCGCCGCAGCGACGGTCATGACGGGGCGGCAGCGACGGTGGTGGTGGGCCATTGCCGGACTCTCTGTGTGGGTTGGTTTCTTGGCCGGAGAGCCTCCGGAGGCCGTATGTATAGGACGCCGCGGCGAGGTTTTAGGTAGGGGTTTGTAGGGGACCTGTCAGGAGAAGGGCGTGCTCGAGAGTGAGGCCTCCTACTCGCCTCCTAGCTGCTGCTGCTTGTTGCACGAAGCTGGTTGGCCGTTGACCACCTACAACAGAGTGCCTAGCTGATCGATCTGGTTGGAAGTTCAGTTAGGCCATGCGATGTTCGTGCAGCTACAATCCCATAAAAATTGCATCTTTATTGTGCAAGTGGCCAGTTTTGACACATGAACACATTGCCGAAAAATAAACTGCTATATCCAGTGGCCACTGCTCTGCCACAGTAAAGACATGGAAATGGAACAAGCTATTTTACTCAGAATGAAGCTAGAGATCCAAGTGATATAAGCCATTTTTAAGTGGGACCTACATGCGCCCTCCAATCTTCGCGTATCATGGAGGCAACGCCAGGGCAAACAATTACCAAACCCTGCAGTCTACAGATTGTTCAGCAGCGGCACAATCCAAAGGTTGCCTTCGTGATCTCGTGGCATAACAGTGCCAAGTTGCAGTAACGGTACCCGAGTCCCAACAAGCGCAATGTTACCGGACATCATCGTATCACACCAAAATTTGGCAGTTTGGCTGTTCAAGTTACATGTGAAGCTGTTAAGGAAACAAAACTGCTACGATCACTAGATTGCCAGTAACTTTACCGCTACAACATCCGGTGCCATTGCTCACAGCACTGTCACGTGCTTTTCTGCAAGCAAGCCTCAACGGCGCCACCCAGCATCTCTGAACGAGGAGCTTCTGCCTTCCAGGTCTTCATCAAATCACCTTTGTAGCATTGAGTCAGTGGATTTCCTTCCGCATTGCCATTTTGCAGCTGGCAAGTATATAGTATGACGCGACAAAACTTTGGGTGCATCTCACTCATTTGCAACTGATCTCTTCTCCAGCAATGATGACAAGAAAGCGGAACATAGTTTTGTGAGAGGCGGAAGAACATGAGACGATCCACTGAATATGGTCTCCCAAGGCCTGTCTGAGGGGATAAATGGAACATCTGAAACCTCTTTCTTTGACTCCAGTTTTCGAAGCTCTCCGTAAATAGAAGCGTAGCCAATTAGTGCTGAAACAACAGACAAGAGGTTTCAGTGTTTGTACATAATGCTTCAAGATTAAAAGGCAATGGAAAACTTTTCTATGTTTCCCAAGATACAGAAAAACATTTACCAGAAACAACTTCAGAAAAGCATGGCATATAACAAGCGGCAATACTTAAATCATGTTTGTTACCACATATATCATTCAACTAACAGTAGCAAGTAAGGATTGTATAGAAGAGGTTAAGAATATAACAACCCATATAACACACTCACCAGGTTCATCAGCTTGAATCTTCTTGTCTGCGTTCCTGCTAATAACCAACTCCTCACTCTTTCGGGGATCAAAGATGGCATATTCATGGGAACCATTTACATAAACCAATGACACTGTGTCTCTGTCTCTCGAATTATTAGCATTTGCATCCAAAGAGATGTCACCTTTCACAAAAGAAATGCTGCCACCCCTTGCCTGGAAACAAAGTTATGTGTCATAAAGGTCCCTAGTCCATTGTGTGCTATCTAACAACACATACGGAAGAAAACAAACCAACTGAAATTTTATTGGAAAACTACAGGAATAAGCAACTAAGCATACTATCTAACAAAAAAAGTATAAACATGAGAATATTAAAAAAAGAACAAGAGCAAAATTCAGTTCCTTAAAGTATACCCAATAGAGCGATACTCCAACAAGTTGATATGATAGGTCAAAATAGCTCAAATGGGCATACCTTCTTTACCGACCAGGAGGCAACAGGGTTTGGGTTTTCTGCATTGAAAAGTAGAATTGCTCCATCTTGCTCTGTTGATGCTCCTCCATCAGGACAGCTTAGAAGAGCAAGAACCGCAAATTCGTTCCCATCTGGCGAACAGCATGCAGCTGTAAAAAAACGTGCAAATATGAGAACATGATCAAAGGAACTTGCTCATTGACCACAGATTAGTTTTCACAACCCAACCGTCAGACAGCACTTGAGAATGTTAGGAAAGAGGACCAGCCTAAAGATCAGTACACCACTGTTAACAACATTTACATGTGATTGCAGCAATGTAACTTGGCAGCCTTTGAGGCTGGCCAGATTCTGAGATTCATCATGATGATCATCCTGAAACTGAATTAGACAGGACGGGGCAACATCTAATGTGACAAGGTTGTCAGATTCATCTTATGTGCATCCACGGGCATGACCAGGGAACGCTATCCATATCCAAGCATCAGAACAAGAATTGTGTTTTCCCAATACGATAAAGCATAATGCATTGTAAGTAGAACATGCCTACAATTTTTGCCTTGCTAAATCTAGATAGCACAAATTGTGCTGCTAACATAGTATGTACCTTCTGCATAAATGCTGTAAGACCACTGCATGCAAAGATTTGAAACATTCCATACAGTAACCTGTGGTCTTGAACTCTGACATACAGACATCAAAAACACTGATGTCCCAACAAAAGAAAGGTTTGTAACTGGCTGCAAATACAATAAGTGCAATACGTCAAGCTGATATGTTAAAGCAGAGGTATAACATGAAAATACAAGTCTAGGTATAATCAGATACCGATAATGTTTCTGCAATGACACCAACAAGCGCATTATTATCAGGATCCCACAGTGTGATGACACTCTCAGCTGCAACTGCAAGAACAGATCCATCGGCTGAGAAGGCTGCTGATGTCATAGGTTTCTTCCTGCAAAATTTCAATTGCTTCAGAATATTATCTGCCTCACTTACCAATAAAAAAAAAGGAATGCTGGCAGACTAGTTGCGCGGTTACATTAAAGTTGTTTACAAATATGCTTATGACTAAATCTTTGCCCATATTAACAGGTATTGCTCAAAGGAAAACAGAACAACTCACTTGTACGAGCCAACCGATTGGCATCTCCAACCAGCACAATTTTTTTCATTGCTTGATTGTGAAGATAAACTCTGGACCCAAACCTACATAACAGAACAATAAAACTTATGAAATAAGGAAACAAAGAATCCCCTCAAACATAACAGATATGCACACCTTGAAGTTACCACCAAAAGAAGAGCTCACAGCCATATTCCTTCCTGGGCGGAAAGCAACAGCAGATACCTCAGCATCACTGCATGAAGAATTAATATAGAAGTTAAAACAGATAGTTTCATACTTTCAGTTTGTATTTATCAGCAACCCTATAACATGGACCAACCTGTGAGGCTCATAAATGACAGTGGACAAAAAATAATTTCCCGCACTAGACCCGTGATTCCAGAACTTTAGTGTAACAAGACCACCCAATTCATCTTCAGGAAGCTTGACATCCACAGTGCACATCAAACTGCCATCAATTGACAATGAAACTAAGGAAATGTACATCTGTAGCAAAGAAAAAAAATGGAACATGTCAAAAGCTAAGGTTAAAATCTGAATACCAATCAAGAACAGCAAATTATTCAAGCATCAAAGGTAACTAGTTTATTTTTATCAATGTAGAAAGCATGTCAAATATATCTAGAATAAAACTAAGTATGAAAAAACAACTATAAAGCAGCATATAGTGCTGCAAAGTGTTTGCCAAACAATAAACAGATAACAGAAACAAAGAAAAAACGGAATATAAAGAGAAGGTAAAGTGAGTACAGAAGAAACTAAAACAATGTGACTAGAAATATACACATGAAAACATGTGTCATCTTACTGTGATATCATCAACAGGCTGAAAATTCCTCTGACATACTTGCAACTGAAAAGGTTAACAACACAGGGATTAGTTTTGGTATAAAGTGTCCATCGTCCCATCAATTTCTGCCCGAAAGAGGACTGAGTAAACACGAGAAGTTCCCCTGTTAGGTTGATTAGCTTACCTCTGAAATCTCAGTGTTCTCAAACAAATCGTAGAACTGTATGCAGTAATCTTCCGTTGGTATAGCAACAAGTCTATTTGTATAATCAAATCCATACACAGACCGATCAGATCCACCCAAGCTCGTGGAAGCAATTGGCAGCTACAGAGATGAATATAGAAAAGGATAATCATGAGATCACGATCATACAATATAATCACCATTCATCTGAAATATGGAAACCAGAACTAGCAATGCTATTTAATTGCTTAAATTCTTGAAGCAAAGAACTTTCATGTTATTACAAACCTTAATTCCAGCGATAGATCGCATGACCTCCATATTAGGCATTTTTAGGAGATAGACTTGGTTATTTGTGCATGACACCTGGAATATGAACAACATCAGCCATCATTCACACAATGGGCAAGAAAAATCAAACAGAATAGATCAAATAAGTAGCTTGCAACATTTTTGAGTGACTTAACCAGCCCTATAGCAGCCAACCCTTATGAATACTCCACATGATAGGACAATTACGAGTCAAAAGCAGAGTTATATTTTACTTCACTCTGTCAGCTCTAATAGAATTACTTAACCAGTTGTTTAGTCTAAGGCATACCAGCATATCTTTATGTTATGTCACTGCATAATTAGCAGTAGCTCAATATGCTGTCATCAGATACTTAACACAAACAACTTTCTTTGTTACCTAGGTTTTTCTTGTATGACGAAGCAAGCAGCAGACAGACTTAAATCAGTAATTATGCCCATGTCCGTGCAACAAAGGAAAAGAAAGGAAAGGACTATCAAATGATTATTTGAACTTATTACCACCATCAAATAGACAAAATTGCCCAGTGATCAAAGCATGATATAGGTTTAGCTACAATATTATTTTGAGCAAATTCAGGAAAAAAAATAGTGAAGGAGGAACTTGATTTTATGTTTCTATACTGTAGCACATAAGAAAACAAGGAATGGTAACAGTATGAGATCCATGCATGACCATATAACAAACTTCTTGATGTATTCCCCTCTAAGACTGGGACGTATGATGGTCTCAATTTTGAACTATTATTTTGATTCTAATCGATCAGTGACATAATTTGTACACAAGGCTGAAACATGAATAACTGAATGAAGAATTGGGTACAAGAAGGAAATGGAAGGATACTTACACAGGAAATGGAAGAATCTGGAGAATCTACAAAGAACAAAAGAGGAGACCCCAGACGTGGTTTATATCTTCTCTTGCCAGTATCTAATTGCCATACAACAATAACTCCCTCCAAACCACCTACAAAACAGAAAAATTGTCAGAGAATTATAGAGCAAAGTATCAGACTATCATTACAGATCTTCCAGGAAAAGGCTGAAATTAAATTGATGTTGACAAAGGTAAATGAATAAGCCAAACCTGAGAACAAGTACGCTCCGTCAGAGGAAAATTTGAGAAACCTCACTCTGCTTGAATGCCAATGCCATGTCGTGCACATATCTGCATCATCATCGCCCCTAACACCATCCCTTCCTTCATCCACTTTTGACTTTGAACTTTCAGAGAACTTTGCATTTCCAAAATCTCTCCAAATCAAGATCCGCCCTGTTACATCACCAGCAGCCACAGTTCTCTCGCTTGGATGGAAAGCCAGAGTGGTCAAGTTTTTGGTGTGCCGGAGCTTTGTCTTCCTTATCTTATCAGGCTTGAAATCTTTTGTTGGTATGTTCCATATATGGAGCTTTCTTTTATTTGTAATGCCCAAGAATTCCCCAGAACTACTCGCAACAATCTTTTCTGGTTTGCGTGTCTGTTTAAATCAGAGTAAAATGTGCAGGGAAGTAAGTTTCAAACGCTGAAAAATTTTACCAGCAACACATCTTCAACAAAATTCTATACTTTCCAATTATAAATTTTTATTGTTTCCAATTTAAATACCAGGATTACAGGCAAATTTCATAGCCATACGGGTGAATTACTATTCCTAGCATAACCGTCATTCCTAGCATAACCGTCCATATACATTACATTAAATACTAAGATTTATTCATGTGAAAAGTGTTCAGAAAATTAACGGTGATAAGAGAAGGTATAAAGCTGAAAAACCTCACCTCAGCCAGGAGACCCACTTTACGCCCCTTCATCAGGTCATAAACTCTCATCTGCCCACGCAGTGCTTTTGCTTCATTAGCCGGCTTACTCATATCTTCCACAGAGATGAATGCAACGGGAGTAGACACTTCAGCTCCTTTCGAGGTCCTACAAATGTTAGGAACCACCTGCAATCACAGAATCAAAACATAAGCATGCGCGTTGGCATATTTAATCTCGAATTCACTCATCACTAATAACCAGAGCAACGAAATTGAGGAAGCAGCAGCTTGAGCTTACCATGGAGTGGACGGGGAGCCCGACCTGGACCTTCCGCACTGCCTCCGCCGCCACGAAGTCCCAGTAGATGAGCACCCCGTCGAGCCCCGCGGTCCAGCAGTAGCTCGCGAGCTTGACCGCCGGGGTCGCCGTCGCAGCGGCGGGCGGCGGCACCACCACCACGGCGGTGACGTCCCCTTCGTGCCCCTCCAGCTCCGACACCTGCGAAACGAAAACCACACGGCCGCGGTGAGGCACCGGCCACAACCCCACACTACCAATTCGTTAAGCGGAGGCAGGCGGCGGGCGCGCGGGACGGCGCTTACCAGCATGGCGGTGGCGGTGCTGAAGACGGAGACGGCGCGGCCGGAGCAGACGAGGAGGAGGCGGCCGTCGGCCGAGAAGGCCGGCGGCGCGGAGACGTAGCTCTGGCCGCCGGTGATCATGGCGGCGGCGGCGGCGAGGGGGTTCTAGGGTTTTGGGGCTTCGGAGTGGGAATGAGGAGACAGCGGCGCTGCTGGCTGGACGAAGGGTTTTGGGCTTTGTTCAGCGGTTCGAGCGGGTTGGCGGATCGACGACGGCCGCGCAACCGGGTCTAGACCCGCTTTGAATTTGGGCTTTAAGATGATGATGAATTGGGCCGAGCTCTGTCTCCGTTGATGATGGGCCGGGCCGGACCGGATTAGTATAGCACGTATATCATCCTCTCAAAACAAACACACACAGAGGCAGGCAGTAAAAATCCTATAAATAAACATAGTCCATGAAATTCCTCTCAGAAAAAAAACTAAATTCATGACACAGCTCAGGACTCAGAAGAAAAACCCAAACAATTCATGGCAAGGCCATACGGGCGTGTAGTCGTGTACAGAAGCAAAGCATCAGGATAATGAGCATAAGCATGCCAATGTGAAATGCTCACGGCAAGGAGCAGCAGTATACTAGACTGAATGTGAAGTAGTAAACGTTGACTCAAGTTGCTTAACCCTCCGTTTGTTCATACTTTCCATTTCCGAGGAGCGATCCGGTGTTTCGGGAGATACGAGAAGGTTGACAATGTATGATCAGGTGCTTTCCAGGTTTCAGGATTGGGATAGTCTTCGGACCTGGGCTCAGAACAAGAAACATGAGGTTGTCCTGGCCTAACAAGAACGATCAAATCAGCAGCCTGTTGGAAGGGATGCTGTGACTGTAAGGCAGTGCAAGCAGAAGCTGATCCGGCGGGCACCGGAAAAGAGAACATTCTCATTCACGTCAGCTGCATCTGGAGTTCAGTAGAGAAGTACTTATAAGACAAATACCTAAGAACTACACCGGCTTGGTTTTATGAAGTTCTGCGAAACAGAAAAACACTGCTGTCCTCCTCATTCTTCACCTGCGCTATATGATGTCCTCAAAGGCATCGGACGTCCAACCAGCAACCAGGGTGTAAAAACGCAAGTCTGGTTCAGACAACAAAATTTCCTCTCCGTATGCTCAAGTTGGATGAGTGAAAACCTACACTAGTCACTGAGGGCAGTCCCAATGGTATATTGATGATGATTTCTATCCTCATTAAATAACTTGCCACATAGGCAAAATGCTGACATGGCAACGTAATTAATGAAGAAAGAGAGCAAAAATCCTATAAATGGTTTCCTCATGAAGAAATCAGGTCTTCTCTTCACCCAATGCACCAAGAAACCATGAAATCGCCATTGGGGAGAAACCATCCGTTTCTAGGGGGCTCGTGCCACACTCCCATTGGAGGAAGAAGATAGAGTTGGGAGAGAGAAAGAGAAAATAATTATTACTCAAAGACACCTCCACTGTGGAAGATAGTTTTTATAGATGATTTCTTGTGCTATGGAAACCGCGTCGGTTTCTTCCATTGGGACTGCCCTGACATCGCTAGCGCTAAATCATTTAATGAGAAGGTCTATGACGATCCAGCTAAACCAGGTGGCTTATGCACTCCCTTTTCTTTAATCGAAGCCCTGGTCTTTTCAGCTTCATCCCACTTGCCTGCCTCAGCACTGATGTTAGACAGCAGCACATAATTTGATGTCTTGCGAGGTTCCAGTTCGAACAACTTTTCAGCAGCCAATCGTGCTAGCTCATCGTTTTTGTGCAGCCGGCATGCTCCAAGCAGTGCACCCCACACGCCTGCATTTGGTTGGATCTGCATTCCTTGCACAAGTTCAAATGCCTCGTTCAGTCTCCCAGCTCTTCCAAGCATGTCCGCCATGCAAGCATAGTGCTCAGCCACAGGCTTTAGTGAGTACTCCTTTTCCATTGAGTTGAAATACTTCAATCCTTCATCAATAAATCCAGCACGACTGCAAGCCGACAAGATACCAACAAGTGTGACCTCATCAGGTCTGATATTATTAGCTTTCATCTCTAGGAATACTGAGATTGCCTCGGTCCCATGACCGTTCAAAGCATAGCCATCAATTAACGAATTCCATGAAACAATGTCCTTGACTATCATCTCATCAAAGATTTGTTTTGCTTCCAATATCCTTCCACACTTGGCATATGTGGAAATCAAGGCGTTTCCAGCAAATGAATCATTGATATGCCCACTCCTAACAAGAAGACTGTGGAATTGCCTCCCAACTTGCAAAGCAGCCAGGTTTGCACACGCGCTGAGACAGCTTGCATAAGTAGACCAGTCAGCCCTCTTTGTGTCCCTTCTCATGAGCATGAAATGGTGGAGTGCATCAACAAAGAGGCCATTCTGAACAAATCCAGATATAACTGAATTCCAAGATACTGTATTTCTCCTATTCATTTTCTTGAAGATACCAACTGCCTTGCGCATTTGACCACCCTGAGCATAGCCAGCAATCATGGTGTTCCAAGAAACTGTATCTGTACTGGGCATTCGCTGGAACAACAACATGGCCTCTTCAAGCATTCCACACTGGACATAACCAGATAACATCGTATTCCAGCACACTGTGTCGCGCACCTCAATTCCATCAAAAATCTGACGAGCCTCACCAACCATCTTCCTTTGTAAATATCCATGCATCAGTGCAGTCTTTGCTGCGACACAGTTGAAAGGCATCTTGTCGAGAAGATCCTTTGCTTCTTGGAGTTTCCCAGCACGTACTAATCCACTTACTATACTTGTCCATGAGATCGAGTTCTTATCTGGCATCTCCTCAAACAGATTACAGGCCTCCTCCATGCGAGAGAGCCGCACATACCCTTCAAGCATCACGTTCCAAGCCACAATGTTTCGCTCAGGCATTTTGTCGAACAGTTCTCTTGCATCATCGATCTTCCCTGCCCGGCAATACCCATTGAGCAAGGTCACCCAGGAAACTACATTAGGTGATTCAATCCTTGCAAAGAAGGTAGAGGCCCCATCCAAATCCCCAGCTCGCACAAATCCCTCCAGCATCAAGTTCCAGGACACCAAGTCCTTCTCCACCATTTCGTCAAAGAATTGCCCTGCCCGAACCATTTGTCCACTCTGAGTGAGACCCGCCAGCGCGGAGTTCCAAGAAACCAGGTCCGGGGTCGGCATTTCCTTCAGCAGCTTGACCGCATCGTCGAACCTGCCGTTCTTGGCGTACCCAGAGATCATGGCGTTGTAGCACGCCGCGCACTTGTCGCCAGGCATGCGGTCGAGCACGTCCCGGGCGATCTCGAGCTCCCCCGCGCGCGCGTAGCAGGAGACCATGAGCGTCCAGGAGAAGTCATCCCGGTTAGGCATCTCGTCGAACAGGCTCCGGGCGTCCGCGACGCGACCGTGGTCCGAGAAAGCCGCGATCATCGCGTTCCAGGAGACGGCGTTCCTGCGGGGCATCCCGTCGAAGAGCGCTCGGGCCTCGTCGATCCGCCCGTTGTGGGCCAGCGCGGAGAGCATGGCGTTGTAGGTGACGGTGTTGCGGCGGGGCATGGAGTCGAACAGGCGGCGCGCCGCCGCCAGCTGCCCCGACCGCGCGAGGCGGGTGAGCTCCTGGTTGCTCCTGAACACCGCCGTGGCCGCCGCTGCAGCGGTGACCTTGGCGGCGCCCGCGGCGGCCATGAGACGGAAGGGAGCGCTCGTTCGCGTCAGTCGGCGGCGGCGAGCAGGGGAGGACAGAGCGAGCGCGCGCGCGCGCGACCCCCACACAGGCAGGCACTTCACTTGGTTCGGTTCGGCAACGGCACGCGCCCATGCCACCATGATGTCATGTGGGTGGCAGGCTGGTAGCGCTCATCCGAGGAAAGTGGATCTCGTCGTCTCGATCATTTCGGCCCACTTTAAAATTGCAGACCACCTAGGAGGCCCCCCCGTGCGTGTAGAAAGGGTTGGGAAGTTTGCATTTTTGGCCCGTGTGTGTTTGGGGCTTATGCGGGCGGGCAGCTTCTTTGGGCTTCAGATTGGGGCCTGATTGGATTTCGGACCAGTGTGCCCGGCTCGCACCACCCATCCAGGCTCCGCCGGCCAGGCTCGCTAGAGGCAGAATTCTTTTTACTTTTATATTTTTTTATGAATTTGTAGAAATAAATAATCGAACCAAAAATTTGCAAAAATAAACCTATGCCGTCGGACCAAACCAAACGACGGTAGGGGGCTTTCGCCGGTTGAAACGGCGGAAGCATGCCGGCTGCACCGTCCTGGCTTGGTTCGCCAGTTGAGACGGCGGTAAGTGCCTTACCGCTGTTTCATACGGCGATAGGTGCCCTAACACCGTTTCACTCGGTAGTAAGTGCCGAGCATGCGCTATAACCGGGTTGGGGATGTTATAGCCAGTTGAAAAGGTTATAGCTTCCGTTTTAATTATTTTTTCTTCATTTTTATGATATTTATGAAAAAAATTATGTAGTTCCATTGCAATATTTAACTTTGTAATTTAAGGGTATATGTCTGTTTTAAATATTTTTCCTTTATTTTTATGATATTTTTAAAGTAAAATATGTAACTTCGTAATTTGAAAGAGGTAGAGTGATTGAACGAAATAATTGAAAATGATTTAACTCCTAGCCTACATAAAGTAGTCTGCGGATAACCACAGATCGTATGCTATACAATCGTACATATAATAGCCTGCACCGGCCTAAAAAAATAAAGAAGATTCTACGCACTAAATGCGCTCGCGTTTGAAACGAGGCTCACCGCGACCACGATCACGCCTCGTTGCCCGCTGCGCAGCTATGGTTCGGTACTGGTCGTACATCAAGGGCTCCCGTGGGGCAACGTCGCAAGGCGGACGTCCTGCTGCGGCTGCAGGTGGTGTTGTGAAGTCCTAGGTTGCGTCCTGTGTAGGAGCCTCCGGGGCGTCACGCAACTGCGAAGCACCGATCACGTCAGGCTTGGGTCTGAAAATTTCATCCACCCATGCATGGACGCTGGACTTCTATCCCTCCTCCTCGACGGAGTCCTCCGAAGCCCCTCCGCGGTCTACGAACCCTGTTATGCAACTAAGGAAATGGTATTGTTAGTTTCGTTGTGTATTTAAAATGGAATAGAAAATGTGTATTCATCACGCACCGTATTGGTTGAGCTCTATGCCTGGTGCAGCAGAAGAGGGCCCCGCTCCACTGCAAGCTCCGTACATATGCGGGGTTGTATTAAGAAATGATTAGTTAGTAAGGTTAATTGGACAATATTTCGTCAATGGTGTACGATAAAATAATGTTCACGTACCTATTGGGGTCACGTACTGCGAAACAGTGCACGGGCCGGCAGGGACATGCCAAAATGATGGTGGTGACGGTGGGCCCTAGGATGGCCTGGCCGCTCGTACCTGGGAGGGTGCATGTGCCTGTGGTGCAGTACAGAGGCTGGGGTACGGTGGACGAACGGGTGGCTGTCGGGCATACATCTATGGACCCACCAGAAGGTTTGTACGGATCCATACGAGGGAAAGTACACCGAAACATACCAGGACATGGAGACTACGATACAGGGTGGCATGGTCTACATGGACTCCAGGAGACTAGTCATAGACAAAGAAACTACTCTTCCGAGTTGGAATAGAACTATGTAGTCGTATTCGACTAATACTCTTGTAAAACAAACACCCTGTAACCCTGCTCCCCCGATATATAAGGGCGAGCAGGGACCCCCTCCAGACAGGTTCAATCCAATACAAGCAAACAACACACAGGACGTAAGGTATTACGCGATCTAGCAGCCCGAATCTGTCTAAATCGCGTGCCTATGTACACCATCGAGCTCCTGATTTCGGCGACACCCATCAACCAAAACTTTACCTCAGGTACTCTCTTGGAGATTGTCGAGTTAAAACACCGACAGCTGGCGCGCCAGGTAGGAGTAGTCGCCAAAATTCTCCACGCGAGTTCGATGGCTCAAGTCATCGTCAAGCCAACGATCGTGCTCGAAGCTGGCACGATGTTCATCTTCGGCTCCTGGGTCTGCGTCGCCGATGGCGCTGGAAGCTTTCACCGCTACATCGCGAAGGCTTCGGAGAAGAAGCAACTTGACATCATCCTTTGTTGGCAAGGTACAGAGTATTTCGTCGAGAAATTCAGCAAAATTTTTAATCTGACAAGCAACGGGCTCGAGTACAACTCGAACTCTACAACAATTCGGGCTGACTCTTACGAGCAGGCAATCCAGCCATCGTGCAGACCGAATTAGATCCTAAGTCAATTCCCATTCGGACTCCGAAACACGGCTCTAATTCATCAACCAACCATGTCCAAAACACAATCCGGATTGGAAGCGATTGAGGACCACGACCTCAACTTCTACTCGGACTCCGTCGAGGAAACTCCTTTATCAGGCCCGCAGTAGGGTCTGGTGATTACTTCAACACCTCAAGGTAGATTCGTCTACTGGCCGGGCATGAGGCCATCCTTCCTCGATCAGGATGACTAGTCACAGCTCATCACCAACCTAGAGATCCTACCATACCAAGAGGGAACGCCGTTGTCACCAATATATGAAGAAGATGGCTCTCCAGAAGTCATTACCTCAAGCTCCTGCAGTTACTTGCCGGAAAGAGAACTCTTCGCTGTTATCACAAATCGATGACCCAGCCGGCCTCGCGGCACACGGCCTTGAGCACCTCGTTGTTGTTGCAGTTCTTGGGGAGGGTGTAGTTGCCCTTGGCACGTAACACGGTGTAGATCCTCGATGGCACCAGCCGGCGGTGACACTCACGGTGGTGGTTGTTCTCCCGCTCCACCTGTGACGGCGTACGCACCGGCGCGTTCCTCGCCCTCCCCTTGGCCCTGCCCCTAGCACTCCCGTACTCGTTCCCGAACACGATACCTTTCCCCTTGTCGTGGTCGCCGCCTCCGCTGCCGTTGCTCCCTCCGGCGCCTCCCATTCTGACTGCCACCATTCCTCCCCCTCCGTTCATCGTCGCTCTCGCTCGCTTCGCTCTTGCTACTAGCTCAGAGCTCAAGAAGCGTATGAGCAAGCTGCTGCTATGGTGGTGCTGGTGATGCCTGGCTCGCCGGCTGGCCCCTCAGCTTTAAGCAAGCCGCCTGTAACTGTCAGCCACTAGGTTTTACCACTATGTCCTCGGGTGGGGTACCCACACAAAGCTAGATAAGCGCTAGAGCAGGAGGGGTAATTAAGGGGGGTGCTACTCCATCACAGCCAGATTTTAGCAATGATCCATTGCAGCTGCTCATCAGAGGCTGCAGCCCGCAGAACTGCTCGTAACCAGTTTCAGAAACCAGGAAACTAAAGAGATGTTTTTTTTCAACTTAAAAAAATCAGCTTGGAGAATTTTTTTTTCAAACACAGTAAAACCGAAGAGAGGATTAGCCAAATAAAAGCACACAGCAGAGCACAACGCATCTATTTAATATCACTTAAAAATTCAACTTAAAAAAGGAGATGGTTTTTGTTTTGTAAACCACGTACAAACAAAGAGATAATTAGCAAAAAAAAAAAAGCACACACAGCAACAACACACTAGCTTGTAACTGAAAACAGAAGAGAAGGGGGTTTTTTTTTCAACTTAAAAAACAGAGATGATTTTTTTTGCAAAACACAGAAAAACCAAAGAGATGATTAACCAAATAAAAGCGCATACATTACAACACATCAGCTTATATAACTAAAAAACTGAAGAGATAGGATTTTTTTTAAACTTACAAAAAATCAATACAAAAATCAACTAAAAATCAGAAAACCCAAGAGATTATTAACCAAATAAAAAAAACATACAGCACAACACATTAACTTAACTTAATACAACTTAAAGCATTACATTAGATAATTAAACAATCTGACACACCAGCTCCATGGTTACATGAAGACGACATCACTCTCCTTACCATACCATATGTTTTCTTACTTTTAAATTACTTGACAACTAAAACGGAAAGATAAATTTTGTTTTTTTTAAAAAAAGGATAACTTTTGTTTTGGAAATAAAAGGATAACTGATGATGGCGAGATAGGCTAAAGCTGTTAAGTAAACGCCAGTCTGCGTTGAGATTGAGACTAATAAACCCTATAAAGGTAGTAGCTTCACGTCAGCTCACGCGCATCATCTTGTTGCATGCAGCAGGTCAGCGGTCGAGCTCAGCCACGGCGGTCGGCGCGGGTCTTGGAGTTCCCCAGGGTCAGCTCCAGGCCATCCTCGTCGGTGTAGTCCCCGAAGCTCACCTCCCCATCCCACGCGAACGAGAACTCGCGTGGCTCCATCTCCACGTCGCCGTCGTCGCCGCCACGGGCAGCCGGTGCCGGCGCCGGCGCTGGAGCCGGAGCCGGAGCCGGAGCTGGAGCCGGCGCCCAGGGGCCGCCGCTGCTCTGCACCGGCCCTGGGGTGCCCAGCCTGGAGGAGGAAGCCCCGGCGGCGAACGACGACGCGCCCGGCGTCCCGAGGGGGCTGTAGGTGTAGGGCCGCGGCGGCCTCCTGTAATTGTTGTTGTTGGCGGCGGCGGCGGATATCTGGATCCCCGCCAGCAGCAGCACCGGGTCGACCGCGCCAGAGCCACCGCCGACGGGGCTCGGCGGCATGGTGAGGGGCTGCTGCTGGGCCTGTGGGGCATAGCGGCAAGTGCCGGCGCCGGCGGCCCACCGCGGCTGCAGGTTGGCGGCGGCGGCGGCAGCAGCAGCAGCAGCGTTATCTTCCGCCGCCCAGCGCGCCAGCGTGAGCTGCGGCGGGGAGGCGTTCTGCGGCGTGACAGGCGCGCTGGCGGTGGTGGACGAGCTTGCTTGGCCGTCGGCCTGAGAGAGCCTCTGGAACCACGCCGGCAGGCCGCTGCTGCTGCCGGCGGCGCCGTAGAAGATGCCGCCGCTCCCGCCGCCGAGCGTGAGGTAGGAGGACGACGAGGAGGAGGACCCCAGGGTCAGGCCGTAGGAGGCTGTCGGCGGGGTCGGGGTCGGGGGGGTGGACGAGGCGGGGCTCACCGGAGCAGTGGCGCCAAAGCCACCCAGCACACCACGCGGAGGCCTGGATCCCTGAAACACGTGCAAAACGAACGAACACAGTCACAAATCTTGGCACTGACACAGATGAACAATCATCAAAAATCGAAACTACACAGAGAATTATACAGCATGCATGAATCAAGATCCATCAACACACTAGAGGTGAACAAAATTGTAACACTACGCGTCATCATCATCAGCCCTAAACGTGCATGAAACACTGCCTGCTAGTCATGGTAGATTAGGACAATGAGCAAACAGTGCGGATGCCGTCTGTTAGCTTAGCAGGGGCTCCTTCTTTCCCTTCCTTCCCTCCGATCCTTTTTCTTCTTCTTCCTTCTACCTAAAAATTCATGGAGGAACTAAGGAGAGGCTCCATTGTCCGGGCGACAGAAGGAGGCCTTGAGCCCCACCGCTAGATCCGCCATTGTCAGCAAACCAGGACATGACTAGAGATATTGCAAAACTGTACTAACAAATATGAGTATGCAATTTCAGGACACTGCAAACGGATAGGGCATCATCTACTAACAAGGTTTTGAAAAGACATCACAGTTGCGTTGTTTTATCAAGGCTACCAAAAAGATATCGAAAATGGAAAGAAAGCTAGGGGATTTGGTACGCATGCAAGTCCACACTTTTCTCAGCCTTGATTCTACTATTAACTAAAAAACTGGCATTGCATCATCCGTTCACACTGCAACTAATAACTGAAGCAACAGCCGCACCTGACACGCATGGAAAAAAACACACAAAGAGATCAAGAATTAATAACGATAACAACTACAGGCACACTAACGGGACACGGTAGCTTCCATCTCATCAGAGATGTGGCCGATGTACGTGATGCACTGTCAGCCGCCATGTCGCGGAGCCACACGAGAGGAGGGATCTCGGAAGAAAGGAGCACGTGCATCGCAAGCTCGCAAAAAAAGCCGTTGGATTTTCATGGAAAAGAATCCTGGCTTACTTGCAACCGTTCGCAGATGCACACAACAGCAGCTCGATCTACAAAGCTGAACGAAGCAATGCAGGATCGGACGAACAAGAAATCCATGGAGTAACTCGACAAAGAAAACAAGAGCTACTTTACTACAAAATGGCAAGCTAGTAGCAAAGGATTACCCTGCGGTAGGTGGTGCCGTCGGGCTCGACGATCCAGCCGGCCTCGCGGCAGACGGCCTTGAGCACCTCGTTGTTGTCGCAGTTCCTGGGGAGGGTGTAGTTGCCCTCGGCGCGCAACGCGGTGTAGATCCTCGATGACACTAGCCGGCGGCGGCGCTCACGGCGGCGGTTGTTCTCCCGCTCCACCTGCGACGGCGTACGCGCCGGCGCGTTCCTCGCCCTCCCGTTGGCCCTGCCCCTGGCGCTCCCGTACTCGTTTCCGAACACGATACCTTTCCCCTTGTCGCGGTCACCGCCTCCGCTGCCGCCGCTCCCTCCGGCGCCTCCTGCTCCGGCTGCCACCATTCCTCCCCCTCCGTTCATCGTCGCTCTCGCTCGCTTCGCTCTTGCTACTAGCTCAGAGCTCGAGAAGCGACGAGCAAGCTGGTGCTATGGTGGTGCTGGTATTGCTGGTGATGCATGGCTCACCGGCTGGCCCTCGGCTTTATAGCACGCCTGTAACTGTCAACACTCGGTTTTACCACTATGCCCTCGGGTGGGGTACCCACTTAGAGCCCAGATAAGCGCCAGGGGTGGGAGGTTAATTAAGCGGGGTGCTACTCAATCACAGCCAGATTTTAGCAGTGAATCGTCGTCTGGATCAATTCGTCAGGTCCTCGTCAGTTACGCTGCCACGCGCCGCCCTGCAGCGTCTCGATGCCGCGCCAGCACAGCACACATGAATGTACAGGGGGGAGGAGCGAGGCTTCATGCGCCTGGTACGTACCAAGCCTTAGCTTTTTGGGCCCGCCCGAAGGCGAGTAGGAGCATCCATGTACCACCTTGTGCTCGTGTTTTTTTGTTTTTTTTAAAAAAAATAAAACTTGAAGTGAACTACATTTCGGTATCACGTTTAACTTCTCTACTTAACCAGGATGTTGCGCAAAGTTTTGTTTCCTAAATTGTTAATACTTGTTAGATGCAAACAACAACAGCTCGATCTACAAAGCTGAACGAAACAATGCAGGATCGGACGAACAAGAAATCCATGGCGTAACTCGACAAAGAAAAAGAGCTACTTTACTACAAGATGGCAAGCTAGTAGCAAAGGATGAGCAGATATTTACGTACTCTGCGGTAGGTGGTGCCGTCGGGCTCGACAACCCAGCCGGCCTCACGGCAAACGGCTTTGAGCACCTCGTTGTTGTTGCAATTCCGGGGGAGGGTGTAGTTGCCCTCGGCGCGCAACGCGGTGTAGATCCTCGACGACACCAGTCGGCGGCGGCGCTCACGACGGCGGTTGTTCTCCCGCTCCACCTGCGACGGCGTACGCGCCGACAAGTTCCTCGCCCTCCCCTTGGCCCTACTCCTAGCGCTCCCGTACCTGTACCCCAACACGATACCTTTCCCCTTATCATGGTCGCGACCTCCGCTCCCTCCGGCATCTCCCGCTCCAGCTGCCACCATTCCTCCCCCTCCGATCATCGTCGCTCTCGCTCGCTTCGCTCTTGCTACTAGCTCAGAGCTCGAGAAGCATATGAGCAAGCTGGTGCTATGGTGTTGCTGGTGTTGTTGGTGATGCCTGGCTGCCCCCTCAGCTTTATAGCGCGCCGCCTGTAATTGTCAGTATTAGGCTTTACCACTATGCCCTCAGGTGGGGTAGCCAGGGGCGGGAGGGTAATTAAGCGGGGTGCTACTCCATCACTTCCAGATTTTAGCAGTGATTGATTGCAGCTTTAATTACCTGCTAAGGATGGAGGGCTAAGTAGTGATCTGGCTCGCTATCGTAGGTGACTGCCTGTTTTAGAATAGTTGCACAATAGCTATACGGCAGTGATGTTGGAACCGGTGATGTATGTTAAACCGTGGGCAGACCAGGCCCGATCAGCACGTAGGGGTTTATTTGGGTTCAGGTCGGTTCATCCTAAGAGCGCCTGTGGTTCCAATGGGGGTGTGTAGGGTTTAGTCCGAGCCACCATGGCACAACCATGATTCGAGCCACCGAGCTAGATATGTGCAGGTTTGATTCGATAAAGGATGCTATCTTTTGCACGGTTGGATGCCTTGGAGGGATAGTAACGCTAATGCACCTCTAATCAAAATGGCGATAGTGAGAGATACTCAGGGGTAAAAGTGTCACAAACTTTACATCACGTGCATTACTAGAAAGAACGTATCTGGAGTAACCGCCAGATATGTACGGGTTTGATTCAATAAATTAGAACCGTATCTCCTGCATGGTTGGATTTCTAAGTAACCGCCAGGTACGTGCGGGTTTGATTCAATAAAGAACCGTATCTCCTGCACGGTTGGATTCCTAAGTAACCGCCAGGTATGTGCGGGTTTGATTAGACAAAGAATCGTATATTTTGCACGGTTGGAATTTTACGTCGTGTGGTATAACTAGAAAGAATTGATTTATAGCATTAGCAGAAGATTTGCGCGTTATCGTGCATGATTGGGTAACACAGGATATATGCGTAACTATTCCTTGTATGTTTATGCGATGGAGAATAATTGCGAGACGCGTATACGCACGTGCACGATATCGCAAAAGATCACTTTCCTGAATTAGATTGTTTTTGGAAAATTGAATGGTTTACAACACATGCTCCTTGGCTATAGTTGTAGTTACGTTGTAACAGGATGATCCTCGTGATCACAATGTAAACAAACATTTATGCATCCAAAGAGCTACAACCGCACGTGCACAACATTGAGCTAGTACCACCAGGCAGTCAAATGTTTTTTGCGCAACAATCCAGTTACTTTCATTTGTGCAAGTCAACACGTTGACAAAAACACAAGTATCACCACCTAAAATGAGTCAATGCATTAGCAATGTCTGCGGGATAGTAACACACCTCTTATCGAAATGGCAATAGTAACGGATACTCAAGGGCCGGTAAAATGTATCACAAACTTGACATCATGTGGTGATATCAGAAAGAAACGTATCTTGAGTAGCCGCCAGATACGTACGTGTGGGATTGATTCAATAAAGAATCGTATCTTTTGCATGGTTGGATTCCTCGGTGGCGATAGTACCGCACCTCTTGCAGGCAAGGCAATTGTAATATAGCAAAAGCATCACAAACTTTACGTCGTGTGACATTGTCAAAAAGTACTAATTTATAGAATTACAGGAAGATCTAGGTTAACATTCATGATAGGGTAGCACATGATATGCACAATTGTTCCTTGTACAACATTATCCGACGGACAATCGTTGCGGGACGCGTATACGCACGTGCGCTTTCCTAAATTAGACATTGGTCTAAACAATTTTTGGAAAATTGAATGGTTTACTATCGTTTTTGCAGTGGAACGGATGTGTGCAAAAATGTAGTTACTACGTACTATATGTGTGAAGTTGGGATGATGATGAAAATTCGGTATCTTTAGCTAATCTAAGTCATTATTACTTGCATGGCTCAACGATTCAGCATAATCGTGTTAACAAGGTAACTACAATTATATATAACATCGTCGAGACACACCATGCAACGGAAGATAAATGTAACTGGGTAAGGTGATTGTAGCATTTGCATGATAATACGATTACTACTATACATACATAATCATACTATCCTTGTTTTTATAGGGTAAGAAATGTCGGTTCTATGTATGCTTATATGCAACTATATAGAGTCACGATCACATGTGTGCCTGCCCGTGCGTGTCAATAATATTAAAACTCTCAAATTAGATGTTGATCTAAACTATTTTGAGAAATAAATTAAATGGCTTAGAGCAAATGTTCCTCAATTACAATTGTGCTTACAGTTAAAACGAAATGAACCCTAGCGCTAGCGGTCACGATGTTATTGGTTGGATGGCTCAAATATTTGAAAATGCATTATAATTCTTGTTTACGATATTACGTACTGCAGTTATAACAACCTCATACACTATGTAGCAAAACATTGATGAAATGTTAAATTAACTATAACGTGTGCATAATAATGTAACTACTTCTCAAATGTGACGATAATGGTAAAGAATCTCATATTTTACCGAATCGAACAGTTAGAATATACTTCTCTCGCGACTACAGTTGTGTTTGGATTGTGACGTTACAAACTCTTGTTGTGATCACACTATAATTAAATGGACGTCCTTGTGATAATGGAGCTACAAGCGCTTGTGCACAACAAAATTATGATGACATACAACTCGACAACCAAGCTCTTACCTCAATTGTAATGGAAACCTACATGTACAATTCAACATTTTGTCAATGGACAAGAACACATAAAACCATTAAATTCTTTTTTAAAAAAAAGAGCACCATCATTTTCAAAGTGCATAGCAGGATAGCCACATTGATTTTTTTTTAATCTTTGGATGTTAGATGCTTAGAATCGATCTTTTGAACAGAGATGGATCGTCTCGGTTGTGGCCTGTGGGGCTCCGGTGAGCGGGCTGGAGCAAGGCGCGCAACGAGCCAACCATGATGCGCACGGCCGGTCTCAGCCCGGTTTGAACTGGTTTTTCTTGGTTCCAGCCTAACCGAGCCGTTCCGATCCCTTGGTTTAGCGCCGGCCTTTTGCTTGTAGAGCAGCACGTGCCACTTCGAGTGCATGCATGCATGCGGTTCACTTCACCGGGTTCCATCAGAATCACATACCATATCTTTTTAGCACGTAATGAATTCCTTCCTCTGATTTACTCTATCACTACCAGTCTTGGTAGTGCCACGATATACGTTCACATTTGATTACTGCTACCACACCTCACTGCAATGTTTAGCAGCCTTTCAATTCACAAGAGAGAGAAAGAGTGCAATACTTAAAAGTCGGCAAAAAAATACACAGTATAACTCAGCGAGTACATTTAATTTGAGTGGTTGGCCACTGACGAAGGATCTAGAAATTGAGAAGGGATAGTGCACTATTGATCATTATAGATTTACCTTGAATTTACACAAGAGATGAAAATAAAATCTCAAGAAAAAAAAACGAATGGCAGGGCATGCATGCATACCATCTACTGCTCCTTAAAACACTACTGGATATACATTCACGTTTGATTACTGCTACCATACTACCCAGCGCAATGTTTGGCATCCTTTCAATGTCACTAGAGTTTTACCAAACATCCCTAGCAAAATAGAGAGTAAAATTAACATTTGTACTTAGCCAGGGGCGGTTCTATCTGAAAAATCGGGTGAAGGTGCGGCATGATCGAACGTGGAATTCACTTCAGATTTACAAAGGATAGAAACAAATTTTAGGAATGCCACTTGTCACGTATCTGGACTAGCTATGCATACCGTGTGCCACTAGAACACTGTTAGTGTAGCAGAGAGGTAGTGCCAAATGTACACTCACATTCGATTACTGCTACTGTTACATAGTGTAATGTTTAGCAGTCCTTAAATTCACTAGAGGCTGCAATTAAACGCAGCTCAAAAAACATAGAGACGGTACAACCAAGCAATATGTATGAGTGATTATCCAGCTGGGGGCGTTTTTTTCTTTTCTTACTGAATTATTGAGTGGAGTGAGGGCGCCGCAATATTAAAAATGCTTTGTCTTTTTTCTTTTCATTGAAGTTTGCAAGAAGATAACAAAAAAAAAAGAGGGGGGCTAAACTTGTCTTTTCATTCGCAACGGTAGCTTGCTTAGGCCGATGGGTTTGCAACGGCTGCCTTTGCGTGCCATATTACTTGCGATGGCCGATGGCTAGCATGCACGTCGCTTGCTTTTCTATCATCGTGCTGGTGCGAGGATCGGACCACACACTCACGTCGAACATATTGTTCGTGCATTCATGAGCCGGAGCAACAGAAGAACCGGCCGGGGACTCGCTCCCTGCCGGCGGCCGTGGCCTTGGGACCGCACGCGGTGGCGCATGCAGGATGACGAAGGCTCGACGACGGAGCAGCAGGTAGGACCGAGAAGCTATGGGTAGCGAGGACGCCTCACGCGGTCACGCCACACCACCACCCTGCTGCGTGCTGGGCGGGCACACTCCACCACAGCTCGATCGTGATCTGGCGACTGGCGCACACCGCACCGCGCGCCGCTGCACGCACACGCGACTCGCCGGCGGCCGGGGTGCTTCGTCGCGCGCGCCGCCGCAACTGATCGATCCGAGCCGTGCGGGCGTTAACCTTCTTTTCCCTCACCTTTTTGTCGCCACTAGCTAGCTCGATCTGGCGATGGATGATGATCTCGCCCTCAAGCTAGTAGTGGTTAGCGTGTACGCATGCACGTCGTCGTTCAGCTAGCGTTACAGTCTTTTTCATTTGAAACGATCTCAGCTAGCGTGTAGTAGACCTCGCTCTGGATCGTATCGTATATCGATCGACGACCCAGCCGGCCATCGGTTCCCAGGGTCACGCAACTGACAGTGCTAAACTGTTTGCTAATGCCGAATGCTAACAGCTAAACTGCCCGCCTGCTTTTCCGGCTCCCTGCGCCATACGGTATACGATTTTTGTGCCATCATGATCGATCAGTTCATCATCACTTTTGCTTGCCAGTACCGTGTTACGGCCTGTGTTCTGGCTAGTGCTACGGCACGTACAGATAATTGACCGTGTTGTTTGCCTGTACATTCGTTCAAAGACTGCGACCGACTACACACAAACTAAAGTTAGTTTCATTCCTTAGTGATGAATCGTCGTCAAACACAACTTATTTAGTTATATGATGTAGCAAGTCCGACCCTGCACTGATGTTGCTCAGGTCCCTTTTCCGCAGTTGTTGTTGCCTTCTAGTTGGCTCGTTGCATGAGATCCGCAGCCGCTTGCCGGCCTTTTCGATCCACTAGTAGTACAAGTACAACACTGCACTGCAGGCAAAGGGTATCGTCGTCTGGATCAGTTCGTCAGGTCCTCGTCAGTTACGCTGCCACGCGCCGCCCAAGCAGCGTCTCAATGCCGCGCCAGCACAGCACACATGGACGTACAGGGGGGGAGGAGCGAGGCTTCATGCTCCTGGTACGTACCAAGCCTTAGCTTTTTGGGCCCGCCCGAAGGCCAGTAGGAGCATCCATGTCCCACCTTGTGCTCGTGTTTTTTTTGTTTTTTTTTAAATAAAACTTGAAGTGAACTACATTTCGGTATCACGTTTAACTTCTCTACTTAACCAGTTTTGTTTCCTAAATTGTTAATATTTAGTTAGACGGTGGTTAGAAAAAAAACTATCCATCCAGAAAAACTGTACAGTGAAAAAAATAGAAGGTACTAGTAGGGGTAAGTGAGTTAGGCACTTTCCTTTCCATCTCAGTCACCTTTGTCAAAAACGAAATGAAAACACTTAGCCATCCTCCCCCCTTGTCGCCGCCCCTGACACCGCGCCCCCGACGCCGCCACACCTCGGCCCGACACTGCTCCGCCTCCGACGCCACCGCCCCCAACACCACCTCACCCAGCCCCGCCGCGCCCCCCGACACCGGCTTCGCTGCCTCCTCTCGCCGCCTCGCCGGCTCCCAACGCTGGCCGCCCCCGACGCCGCCGGCCCTGGCAAGCGGAAAAGGCCGGTTCCTGCGGAGAACTGGGCTGCCAAAACTAGTCCTTAGGGCTTGTTTGGCAGCCATAGGTGATTAACCCTGGAAAGTAATCAGGGGGGAGGGATTTTCTTGGACAGCAGAATCCCCGTCCAACCACAGGGGAGATATCCACGCATGCAGAATCTTCCTGCTGTTGTTTGGAAGCGGAAGGGCAGGTGGCTTCGGTCATCAAGAAAATACGGAGCCTTTCGCTGTTGTCACGTAAACTAAATAAATACGTACAGACCTACAGATTCTCACTATACCACACTTTTCTAACAAAGATATATACACAAAATAGCAGAAAACATAATATGAATAAATTAGGGAACCAGAGTCAAATTAGTACAGAAGTACCGAAAACCTTACAACATACCTAATTTTCAAGCTTTCAAGCAAATCCTCAACATACACAAAAAAATTGAAAGCAGAATCTCAACAACACAAGTCAGACACCAGAACCAGTACCATGCTAGGCTGCTAACTCAAGCACCACTGGAGACCATATAAAAAAGGACACGACTAGCTCAACAGCAGATGACACCACATCGCCACCATATATCAATTATTTAGTCAGTTCCATCCACATCCTGATCGCGTAGTTTAGCTCACTGAAGTATGGTCTATGAGAGATCTACAGTCAGATTAACAATTAAAGGTTTAGATTCAACATATAATTCAAAGCAGACAAATATAGACAAACGGATATGCTTGATAGGCAACATTACATCAACAGGATGATAGACAAAATTACATCAACATTCCATGACAGGTGGCCTCTTAAATTGATACAGTACTACTAAAAAAATATTCAAATAGCACCTGATCATGTAGTGTTCAATATTCAATATTCAAGAATATTCAAAGAACATACACTGAGCATATTCAAAGAGACATACCTAATTTTTCGCTTTAGCCACATTAATCGAACATTAAAATTCTTGGTTGTAATGAATATCTTCCTGTGTGTATCAGACTCAAAGACATTCAAAGCATATAACTTCTACTTGTCGGTTAATTCGACCATAGAAACCACTTGATCAACACACTTCTCAACTGAAAATTCTTTCTCACTCCTTTTTCTTTCTTCAAAAGCTTGCAAAGTTTTGTTGGTTTGGCTCTTTTTGTACTCCACATATCCCTCAAGAGCAGAGCCAATGTGACTTTGCTTACGCTTTCTCCCACTTCCGCCTTCTTCCTATCGAAACTCATTGCGTTCACTATGTGCACTAGAAGTCTCTTGGCCATCGAAACTCGAAGCAAATGGATTCGTACCCAAGTGACTGCTGCTTTATTCAGAGTTACTTCTTTCAACAGTAGGTGCAAGAGGAGAAATAACAGGAGCAATAGGAGGTGCAGGAGGAGTAACAGCAGGAGGTGCCGGAGCAGACGGTGGATCCACTTGCATGGTTGATGTGAAGTTTAGATTTCCTGTAGCAACACTTCCTATTTTCAAGAGACAATTGGAATTCATATTAGAACCACAAAATTGTTTGATACTGAAAGCAATAAATTAAACTATGCAAGTGAGAAAACTTCACCTTCATATAGTGCTTCCAATTGGTAAAAGAGAGGAAATGGTTTTTTGCGAAATTTTGCTACTTTTGGGTGATTCTATTGAATGTAACAGAAAAGATAATTGGTTAACAACAATAACTTAATTTCTTCTTAGCATATTTTATATAGTCAAAATGACTTACCGCAATTAGCTTCTCCCATACTCGTGGTTCCGTTAGTATCATACACAAAGATTCATTCCAACCATTACCACTGTCTCTTTTAGCATCTCTTAGTGCCTTGTAATTAGTTTTAAGCTCTTTTTCCTTCTCCTGCTCTTGCTTCTTTGAGAAATGAGCTACGGGAAACTTCTCATTGAACTTGTCGGTGATAACCCTCCAGCCCTCCAATCCAACCATTTTGACCTTTATATTTGGGGTTATCTTTGTAGTCTAGTAATATTTTAACAAGACCTTTCTCATAAGCGGAGTTCCAAGCAGCCCTATCAGCTTCTCCTGCCATGGCTGCATTTCTCAAAACATGTTAATATGAAGTACAAAGAACATAAGCAAGATCAAGGTGCCTCAAAAAAAGAAATTCAAGTACAACTGCATTAAAAAAGGCACTTAATACAATAATGTTTGCAGTAAAAAGTTCCAAAAATTACATAAGCAAAACATACACAAACTAGAGGAATCAAACTAGACTAATTATTATTATTATAAGCAGCCCACATTTGGTGTGCAATCTGATCTCTTAGAGTACTGTCATCGTTTGACTCCGCCTCACTTGGATAGTTGTTGTCCCCCTCCGGCATATCAACATATTGATCTGTTGGGATATACTCTGGTTGGTCATTGAGCCACCCCTCTTGACCATTTTGCCCTCTAAATATATTGTGAAATGCAACTGCTGCAGCTGCAATCTTGAATTGATTCTCTATGGGATGGAAAGTGCCTACTTTCAGAATCAGTAACCTCTTCTTTAGAACACCAATGGCCCTCTCAATATGTATTCTTTTTTTTATTGTATTCCCAAGCATACCACCAGCAAGAGCAGACAAAAACAGATGCAGCAGGCAAGACATTAGACAGTCTACTGGGTGAGGAAATAGCAATGTCACCTTCCTGATGACCAGCAAATATAATGCTGAAGCAACTGAGATCATTCCGTCCTTAGACTCCACAACTACAGTAGAGGGAAAGATCATATATTGAGTGTAAATGCAAGATTGAGATGTCAACTAGAATACACGAATTGATCCTTCAAAAAAACTAGAATACACGAATCGTGTCAAGGTGTTGCAGTTACCTGGATCTATCCTGGGATTTACTGACTCGTAATCCACACCTTCATGATTAATGAAGCCATGGAATTAGCTTTCAGGTTTTAGAATAATAAATCATTTAATATATCACATAGCTTGAATTAGTCAGTTCTAGAAAAAGATTTGCACAAATTGATATAGCATCAGGTTCATCAAACAAAAAAATGAGGCACCACTCACACGACCAATGGGAGCACTGACTAAAACAAATGTGTTGCTTATAGTCATTCTTGTTCTGTCAATAGATAAGTAGTGCTCAAGTACTTGAAACCAAAATATTCTTGGGGTTGTCGAACAACTAACTAGTCACAGTTTTACAGTTAATAGACCAAGAAATACACAATTGCTAGCATTGGTAATCATCGCCAATCTGTATTCCCTAACCGAAAAAAATCAGAATTAGTCACAGTTTTGAATGATTTATCATTAGCTTGTGCTACTAAGTACAGGATTCAAATTTTAGTTAGCCCACCGGCCATTTCAGTTATTAGCTTGTGCTACTAAGTACAGGATTCCAATTTCCAGGAGAGAAATTGCCTAGTACTAACTAACTTCTGTTAAACAGAGCAAGAACAAAACAGGGCAAAGAAAAGCAGGTGTTTGACGACACGAGCTCAAGATCCATGCACATTCCAACCAAGTTCATCAGATTTACTGCCCTATACTACATGTAATCCATGATGAATCCAGGAATTCTAAACAAGCAGAGCAGCACGCGCGCGCGACAGAGAATAGAGCCGGGCACCCACCTCTCCTTTCCCTCGTTGCTCCTGCGGCTCCTTGCCGGTTGTCCCCAACTGCTACTCCAACTCCAAGATCTACTAGCAATGGAGATGGGGTCAAATCCGAGCAGATCGATAAACTACTGCAAGGAAGGAGATGAGGTGCACTGACCTTCGAGACGGATGGCAATGGCGGTGGAGATGGCGACGGCGGACGAGGAGCGAGGCGCCGGTGGTGGAGGAATGAGGTGGCGGCGGTGGAGGATCGCCCGAGCGACAGAGAGGTGGCGGGATGCCGGGGCGGCGGCGGCCGGATGCCGAGGTGGCAGCAGCGGCGGCCGGATGCCGAGGTGGAGACGGGCGAGACGAGGCCCGAGGGACGGGCGAGACGGGGAATTGCGCCCGATGTCCTGAGGCCGGGAGGAGTTTCGCGCGGAAAAATGGGTTGCGACGGGCCGTATTCCCCCGCTAGAAGGATTCCAAAAGCGCTAGTGAATTGACCCGTGGGAATTTTCCACGTGGGCCGCCGGCGCGCGGAAATGGCTGGGAACCCGCCGAGGAATTGGGCTGCCAAAGGAGCCCTTAGTGTAGTGTAGTACATGTTACTCGGCTTTATTTCCATTTAGATCACGAGATGAGATAAACCGCTTGCAAGCTATCATCAAAATCCCGTTGGGCTTTAAACAAAATCCTTACAGAATATGAGCACCGAGCACATGTGTTGTCGATTGACACCACATTTAAATATGTAAAATCAAATTCGGTGTGCCCCAATTGTTTAGGATTAGTCTCCTCGGGAGAACGAAGTAGATGTTGCAAACTTGCTATCCACTTGTAGTTTGCTCATCCATCGGTTTCTTGGCTCAAGTTTGCATTTCAAATGTTTCGTACACTCGGTTTTCCTTTCCTTTTCATTCTGCCACTACTGGAAAGATAATGTTTAATACCGGTCAATAACCCCCTCTAGTACCGATTGTGCTGGCCAATCGGTATTAAAGGGGGTCCTTTAGTACTGGTTGGGGATACCAACCAGCACTAAGGACTTCCCACGCCGCGTTGGGAGGTGCCCTCATTAGTACCGGTTGGTATTCACAACCGGTACTAATTTTTTCCCTTTCTTTTCTTATTAGTTATGTTCCTTTAGTCTTTATTTGTATTTCGTATTTATTTCTTTTACGTATGCTAGTTCTAATACGCTAATTTACAAAGAGTTCTATTTAGATTTAATATAACATATGAGATAATATTATATATATATATATACATATTGTGCATACACATATATGAATAATATTATAAATATTTATATATAGACATATTGTGCATACACATATCATATTTAATTACTAATCTGAACACAAGTCCGCTTTCTGCAATAGATTAGATCCTGAAGAATGAAACTCCCCCGCAGGATTTGTGACCTCGTCCAGAAGAAATCCACACAGTTGATCTTATATTGCCCTAAAAACTTCAAGGTCGAGAAGTTTTTCCTTCCTGTTCATCACCTGTGTCATTGACAAATGAATTAGAAATACTTAATTTAAATTTGTTGAACAATTGAATTTTTTTTGAAATATAAGCATATGAATTGAAATACTTAATATAATTTTTCTAAGTATATACACATAAATTTTTGTTTAATTTCATAATTAATTTTTGAAGTACAAGCAAATTAATTTTGTATACGTACGGTTATTTCTTGTTCGGTGATACGTTTCGGACCCACAAATTCGTGGATGAAGTCGCAAATGTAGTATCCGCATAAATGAGTAGCCTCCTACTATCTCACACACTATATATATGGAAAAAGTTATGAAATATTTGTTGTGTTAAATAAAGTGTCACGAGATGTGAAAATTCAACACATACCGGGAAATCTGTATGCAAAACAAGTTGCTCCTTGAAATCACCCTTGTGAGTTTGACGTGATCGAGTCCAGCATTTGTTCAGAGCGTTCATGGTGTCATCGAATTTTTCTTTTGCTTTCCTCAAAGAGTCCTAGACTGTCACCAAACTCTCAACGGGGATAATAATAATGAGTACACAATGGTACATGTACATTCAAATTGAAGGTAGTTAATATTATGTTTAAGTGTTAGTTCGGAAAAAAAAAGAGATGGGAAAATGCTCACTCGAAGTTCCACGGTAGTAATATGCGCATCTTGTCCCAATGCTTGTTGAGAAACTTAAATATATTTTTCGTAATCTCACCTAGTTTATCCCTTAGATTATCTTGGAAAATAGTTGAGGGGTCCAGGAAGCCTATGTCATGGTATCCTATCCTGCGACAATATTGCATCTCTATCCTACATGATACAAAATCGAATAAGAGTTAAAATACCGCAAATTGACTAGATGAGAGAATTTTGCAGTTAGAGAAATATACTAAAAACTTACAGAACCCAGCAACTAATCAGTGACTTGTCTAGTGCGTCTAGATTGTATAGCATGTACAGTTCCTCCAGATCCACCATTATGATGTCATCGCCACGGAAGTAATGTTGATCACCAATCCAAACTTTCATCGCGGCATAACCATTTGATGTAGCCTGCATGTACCATTGGTGCAGCTTGTACATCTTCGTTAGCAGATATTTCACCAACTTCGATAACACGAGCTCTTTACCGTAATTATGTTTCCATTTTTCAGGCACAGGGAGCGTTGGGATGTCATCCTCCCCTCGAAGTTGTGCTGCCGTCAGATTTGTATCATTAGCAAATTCAATCAGGTTTTTGTCAAAATTAGAAAGCACCACAAGTGGAGCAACCAATTGGTTGGATTGCTCTCTGAGTTGAGAAATAGATTTCCCACTTTTTTTCCTCTTATGAGCTGCCTGCTTTATTATCTACCTGTTGTAATTAGATAGCAGAGGTTTCTCTGTCTTTTTTCTTTACTCCGCCTTCATTCTTTTGATGAAAGACCAAAGCTTACGCTTATCTAGTAGTGGCTTCGGATTCTGTTTTTTTCAACCAGGCTTCTTTACGAACCTGTTGCCATTTTTCGTGTTCAGCAACTGCTGCAGCCTTACTCTCCTCATCTATCATATCATAATGTAATTTCTCAACTGGTGCTTTCTCCTTCTGCTTTTTCTGGTTCTTCTTAGGAGGCGGAGGTGGAGGAGAAAATGAACATTTCTTCGTAGGAGGGGGAGGTGGACTCATGCTTGGATCCCTTTCTAGTATTGGACTCATGCTAGGAGACCTATCTGGTAATAGAGAGTGTGCCCTGGCAGATGGTGTAGGTGATCTTGCCCTTGAATCTTGAGGAGATGATCCCAAAATCGGGGGATCCGGCTGCATAATCCTTACGAACCGCTTGGGCCACTAAATCCAACCATGGATAGCTTCTTCTAATTTTTTTTTCCCTGTCACCCTTAGGGATCTCCAATTTTAGGTCCTGCTAACCGTCAGCCACTCGGTCCACCCCAACTTTGGCATAGCGAGCTTGAATCTGCACGTCAAGTAGTGTTTGGCCTTGCGTCGGTTGCTCAGCCACACCATAAGCCACCACTATGAGTTTGTTTCTTACAGGAGTAACAAGCTCACAAGGGGCTCTCCCTGTGATGTCCACGGGGTGGTGTTTCTCAATGACCTCGGTGGATCCTCCAGCTGCGGCTTCAATGTATCCTCCAGCTACGGCTTCTGTGGAAGTGACACTGCTTCGACGCTAAGTCAGGCTTACATCGACATGTGGCGCTGATGTTGCAGCAGCTGCTTGTTGGCTGGCTTGTTTGCTCAGAGCTATGGCCACACGCTCATCTATTATTTCCTCCATTCTTGCCTCTGATGCTGCTACTTGTTGTTGCAGCTCTCGCGGTTGTCGTGCTTGGTCGGCCTTACTTCTCTGGCGACTTCTATATGATTCAATATGCTCAAGAAAGGCAAACTTCCACAGGATGACTCCTTTGCCTCGGCATCGTCCAGGGTGTTCGGGATTTCCAAGGGCCATTATCAGTGTGGCGGAACCGTCCAACTTAAACTGGTTTAAATGCGCCTAATTGCTGCCGACGCAGCAATTATCCGAAACGTACTTAAAACAGTATAAGTCCGGTCGTCCATCGAGTGTCCCTAGGACTCCTCAAAAGATCCAGGATAGTATCCGCGATGGGATAACATCAACAAATATTACATTTTTACATATATATAAAAGGTACAAGTTATTACAGAACATAGATTGAAACAAACTTAATAGTGCAGTGTTAGACAGAGTTCTAAGATTTAAAACAAAAATAGTTCAGGAGGAGATGAGCATTTAAAAACTTCTTCTTAAGGGTATTGTGAGACTCATAACAATACCCTAGGGCTTCGGGGCTTCCTCCTCGGTAGACTCCTGCGGTGTTTCTGAAAGATAACCACAAGGGATAACCCTGAGTACGGGGTACTCAGCAAGTCTTACCCGACTAACCAATATAATAGCTTTCTTTGGATGTATATGATAACTTTTGGTGGACTTGGCTGATACAACTTTTGCTGAAAAGCTTACTACAAGTGATGCCTTAGTTTTATCTTTTATTTGGGTTAAGTTATTACCTAACCATTCTAGATGATGGGAAAAGAGTAAATACAACAATAAGGTATTTAAGCCATACATCACTCATTTATCAGAAAGGTATATCGTTCATGAATTTACTCTACGATGCTCAACAGTGATCAAGTGCATTCATAACCGAGAATTGCGGCGATCCGGATCAATTTACATCCTGCAGGAGAGTACCCTGATCACCAGTTTTATACGACTGTCCAGGCCGTACATAACGACCTTTCGATTAGCAAAATCTATGATTGGGAATAAGACTACCCGGACCCAGGGACGCACCCCCACATAGGACCCCACGTCTGGCCCGATCACCATGTGAGTTTCAGGCTACGCCCCTGCCAATCTCCAGCACGTCAAGCGCGGGTACGAAGTATTCCCGATTAGAGAGTTTACTAACCTACTGGGCTTTACTGGTCCCATACCCAGTAAGTGATCAGATGCTTATCACTTGATCAAAGGTTAAGACAACGAATCGGGCCTTAACCAAATTAATCTAGCAGACAGAACTATGACTCTAGCTTCTGTTCGCTTCTCAATTCCAAGCCATCTTCTCATAAATAGCATGTATGACTCAAAAGTTTTCCTTAAGGTTGGTAAACCAAGCATGTAAGCAACTAATCAATTCTAGACTTGGGTTATCTACTACAGGGTTGAACAAGTGGCAAAGATGTCCTTAAAAAAAGGTATGATCATACACGAGAATAGGTTTCAAGCAACTCCTAGACTTAGTGCAAACATTTAGCAAATAACCGATGATTGGACACATGAAATAATAGCTCCAAAATAGATAGGTATAAATGCACCGGGCCTTGCCTTGTTCGCTTAAAAAGTTAGTATTGTCCGACGGGTTGGCCTCGCAGGGGACCAATTCAAAGACTTCTTCGAACTCCGAAGATCCTTCTGAAAATTCCAAATAATCTCCTTCTTGTACTTCGGGATCTATAGCACAACACATGCAGGGGTTAAGAATGCAAATTTTTGAATAAAAGACTATACAACTTTCCTTCATGATAAAGTTGCAAGCCAACAAGGACTATACAATCTATCATGATAAAGTTGCAAGCCAACACACAAAAACCCAAAAAGATTAGCCCACAATTTTATTTTCTTACCTAACCTTACTTAAGGCCTTTCTTTTATTTTTAGAAAAAGTTATAATTATTTTCTAACTTGAAAACCTAATTTCCTATGAGTTAAGAATAATTTGTGTTTAAGAAAATGTTATTCCATATTTTATGCATTTTATAAAGATTAAGTATTTATTTAATTACCTTAAAAGAAAGGCATTAAATAAATACCCAAATTTTTATTATTTTTCTAGGGTGTAAAAATTTTAATGCATAAAGGAAAATAAAACAAGCCTAACAAAATTGGTTTCACTAATTTTGGACACTCCTAGAAATTTCTGTGATTTAAATGGTGAAATTCGGATTTAAACTAATTATTCTATAAAGGAAATCTAATTTTCCCGAAAAATACCCCCGGGCAACTTTTCTCACGCGGCTCAACCCTACCCTCTCTCACTTGCACTGGGCCCACGACGCGGACCCACTCCTCCTCCTATTCCTCCTACCCGCCGGCCTCTTTCTCCTCCTGACGGGCCCCTTGGGCCGTTTTCTTTTTATTTTTCCTTTTCCCGATCCGTTACCGGCCCAACGGCCCTTTTCTTTTTCTTCTTTCTTTCGCGAGCGCGGCCTGCCTCCTACTGGGCCTCCGGCCCTTTCCTTTCCACGATCGTCCGCGCGCGCTCTTGGGCCTCCGACGCGTCGGCCTAACAGGCGCCCGCGCCCCCGGCCTTCTTCTCCTCCTTTCCTTTCTCACTGCCGCGCGGGCCCAAGGCTCCAGACACTTCTTCCTCCTCCCGCCAAAACGCGCGCGCGACAGGGGGCGGCGCGACTCGCCGGCCGGTGCCCTACCGGCGGCGGAACTTGGTCAGGGAAGCACCTCCGTGCCTTCACGCACCCGCGCGCGGCAACAGCTCCTCGGGAGATGGCCGGAGCCACTCCCTCCACGGCGGCGGGCGGCGGCACCTTCGGCCGGTCGCGGCTACGCACAACGACGGCGCAAACTACTCGAACGACTGCTACTATACCATCCTAGTATCCTAAGGACCTGCCTAAGACTACCCAAGAAGGAAGGGAACCAGCAAAAGGGGGTGCTCACCGTGAGTGGGAGGCGCGGCGACGGCGGACAGAAACGGCGGCGGTTTAAGGCGTGCCGGCGAAGAAGCCGGGCAACAAGCTGCTAGGGTTGCTGGTGGGGTGTGGGCGGAGGTGTGGACGGAAGGAATCGACGGGAGCTGCGGTGTGGCGGTGGAATTTTACCCGGCGGCGGTGGCTTGGATAGAGGCGCTGGCAGCGGTAAAAAGGATGGCGGTAAAACGGCGGCGCGGGAGCGGTAAATATACAAACGACTTACCGCGCGCATGGTTGCCACCGTGGTCTACCCATAGGCTTGCGTGGTGAGGAGGTGGCGTAGCCGTTGCGCTGGCGAGCGACCGAGAGCGGCGGCGGCGACACGTTGGGCTCGGCTCTGTCACCGTTTCCCTCCTTTTCTTCTGTCGCCCGAGCTTCAGATTCAAATTGCGGTTGATTTTCAATCCAACGGTCCCCAAGTGTCTTAACCGAAGTTGTAGATAAACTTGAACTCTTCAACTTTTATTTTGGCTCTGACCCGAGATAATCATCAAACCATAGTCGAATTTTGAATTGTTTCTTGTGTTTGTCTAAACTTTACTGAAATCGGCATTTAGTTCGTCAGACATTCGAGGTGTTCATTTGCCCGACTTAGTGATTCATTTTGGTGGTCCAAATCCTCTTCCTGTAGTCTAACTTCTACCCAATTGTGTTCTACCATCTTCAAGGTTTCCATTTTGCCCAAAAACACCTACCTCTTTTGATCTATATTCCTCTGAAATCCAATTCAAAGTCGGCCACTCACTGCTGTCTTCAGACTTAGCTGTTTTCAGTGATGCAATTACAGTGACGAGATACTGACTTTAGGCCTTTATTTGAAATAGCTCCCTCTGCTATTCTTGATCAACAACACCCAAATCTAGGAGTCCAAAGTTCATACTTCAACATGGTATAGTTGTCCTGATCCACTTACTTGAAAAATTCATCAGAATTAAATTTCCAAAATGGACTCTGAGGCTGTTTTCTGAATTCCTATTTTCGGACGATGAACAACAATCTCAGTTTTCTATTTCCTTTCTTTGATTCTTTTGGGATATTTTGGACCAGTTCTGCTCCAAATTCTTGATTCTTAAGCTCTAGTCACTCTTACACTTTTATTCCATATTTTTGCCAAATTTTTCTGAATTTCAATTTCAAAATTCAAATTTCGGTCAAATTTGACCCAAATTTGATTTTTGGCCTATTTCTTTTTCTTTTCTTCTCGGATTGCTTCCAATTCTCCAAAGTCACTTTGGTGACTAAAATAACAAGGTATTACAGTCAGCTCTTTCCTCTCTCGATCAGGCACGAAGGATCCATCGGCTATTTTTTTCACTAAGTCATCAAGTTTAGTAGCCGCTTCTCTTATTTCATCGCTGAAGATAATTGATCCATTTTCGGGATTGAACCGGCCGCCATGAGCATAAAACTAATTTTTTGCTCGCTAAGGCCATTCGAGAGTATATAGTACTATTTCCTTGGCAATTAGTTCATCTTCCATCCTGTGCCATTTCGCGGCCGCAGACCTGTAACCTCCTGTCTCTACATGATGGAAGTATTCCTTCTTCTGGGCATTGTCGGTGTTGGTTTGAGTTGACGACTAGCTCTTGCTCGTCTCCTTGAACTGTACAAAGGAATCCCAGTGATCCCTTATCTTCGGGTGCTTATTGAAATCAGGTGCAAGTCCCTTTTTTATGTAGTCTTTGTTCAAGGTTTTTTTACATCTGAAACGCAATTGTACCCTTTTTCAAGCCCTATTCTTTCACTTTGGCTTTGTCTATATTTTCAAACATGAAGTTTTCTTTTACTTACTCCCATAACATAGCCTTCTCTCGGTCAAGGATGTAAAGGAGCGGGTCTGTACCGACCGGGACGTGCTCAGATTTTTTCCAATTCTGAAAGCTGATTGGAATGTTATCTCTGACAAGAAACCTAATATGATTCATCAACTTTATCTTTGCTTTCGTAGGAGCAATCGGTTCACCATCTTCAGCAATTTCTATGATGATGATATGGCCCTCGGCCTTCTTGTTCTTGCCTCATTTCTTTTGAGACCTTTTGCTCAATCCAGATGGCTGAAAAATAACAATTGAAATGTTGCATGATTGAAATGTTGCGTGATGATGTTTTTTTATAAGACGATAATTGAAATAATGTTTACATATAATATTTGCTATAGCTCGGCAACGGCTTGCTCCACATTGCCTCCCTCAGCAACTGCTTGCTCCTCGATGCCATCACCAGCCAGGTTGAGGTACCTGTTAGCCTAGCTGTGATCAATCTATTCATTTGCTTGATCGCCGCCTTCAGCAATCATCTCATATCGGAGCTCGTCGTCTAATCGTGCCATTGTAACTAGTATAATATAAAAGAATTAAACACGTGTAATATGGCATATCGTACAATTTACCACTAATAAATTTTTCTAACAATTTACAGTTAAACACTTTTTAAAAATAATTAATTACTTATAAAGAAGAAATAAAAAATAATTGACAACAAAAATCGAATGAAACAATAATGACGTCACTTATACAATATTTATAGATAATTTGCAACACTTGTACAAATTTCTAACATGTATACAACATTTAAATAGAATGAAACCAAAAAATAAATGGCATGATTTCCAACACTTATACAATTTTTTTGTAATTTTTATATAATTTTCTACAATTTCTAATTTTGTAGCTATTTTCAACATTTTTGTACAATAATGATGTCAGGGCAGATTTGTCGATAATTTCTAAGCATTTCAACTCATGGGGAAAATCAATTCTAAAAAAAATAAATGGCATGATTTGAATTTCTAAGTATTTCAATTTTCTATAATTTCTAGCTACTCCAATAATTTTCTATAATTTCTAGTAATTCTCTACCACTGCAAAAATAAAAAATGGCATGATTTTCAACACTTAGACAATTTTTCTACAATTTTTCTATAATTTCCTACAAATTTCTCTAGATAATTTTCTAACTATTTTCTATAATTTTCTAGATAAAAACATAATGATGTCACCGCGGTCACGGGCTTACGTCACATAGGCCGCGGGTTTACGTCACGAGTCTATACGGGTGCCGCGCGCGCGTCGGGGACGGGGCGGCCGACGTCGGGGGCGTGGGCAACCGGCGAGGCGGCGACGGCGCCGACGGGAAGGTGACGGAGGTGGGGTGGTGTTGGGGGTAGCGGCGATGGGCTAGGATGAATGGTTCGACTATGTATCCAATCTTGTTGAAGTCCACTATTGTCATCACATAATTGTCGTTCATTACACCTCCTCGAGTAAATTTTACCCATTAGCACCGAAATAGAGGGATTTTCAAAGGTTCATAGTCGAGTTCTCATATCTACTCAATGACACCATAGTATCTGTATTTTTTCCACTGTTGTCTATTGCATCGATACAGACATCACTATTTTGGTTTGTGCTTTTTTGATCTTGGGCTCTAGTGTAAAATATGTACACATTTATCTCGTATCCTTAGAATGTCGATACTGACATAGATGGACCCCTAGCCAACCATGCTAGTTATTTTTTAATGGTGTCATCACCCATCAGTTTACGCTGCAACTAAGTACCGAAAGTTTCAATGTGACGACGAGTAATCCAGGCCTCAGTCTTCCATTGGTTTGAAAATAGTACATTAGCCATGTGCTCCTCCATGTATGGAGCGACCAGGGATGATTGCTGCAAAACCGTGAAGTGTGCTTTACGTAATGTCTCCTCGTCGATGTCTATCCGAGCATTTCTCCCTAGTGTGCCCTTTTCCTTCAGTCTCCCCTTATAGCGTGATACAAGGACTCCAATCGAACTCAGATCATCCATAAAGTCAACACAAAACTCAATTACCTCCTCTGTTCTATATCTCTTTGCGATGCTTCCTTCTGAACGGGCACGGTTACGAACATACTTCTTCAGAATTGCCATTAATCTCTCGAAAGGGAACATATTATGTAGAAATATAGAACCAAGACAAAAATCTCTTCAACAAGGTGGACTAGAAGTGGGTCATGATATTAAAGAAGGAAGGTGGAAAAACTATTTCAAAACTGACAACTTATTGCACCACATCATTCTGCAGCTTCCGTAAATTGTCTGGATGAATTTTCTTCATTGAAATCATGTTGAGGAATGCACATAATTTCACGATTGCCATTCTCACATTCTCTAGAAAAATACCCCTCAATGCAACAGGCAGCAATTGTGTCATGAGGATATGACAGTCATGGACCTTTAGATTTATGAATTTTTCTATTTCAAATTTATTAATGCCTTTATATTCGAGGAGTAGCCTGATGGGACCTTAATACTATTCAAGCACTCAAACATACTTTTTTTCTCTTTTTTGCTAAGAGTGTAACTGGAAGAATGCAAGTAATGCCCATTATCTCTTTTTTCTGGATGTAGGGCATCTCGTTTGATTCATACGTTTTAGGTCCCGACATGTTTCAATTGTATCATTTGCCTTTCCATATACACCCAGGAAGCCAAAGACGTTCATGCAGAGATTTTTCATCAGGTGCATTACATCAATTGCATTACGGATCTCAAAACTTCCCAATAAGATAGCTCCCAAAATATAGACCTTTTCTTCCACATGGGTGCATGTCCGTCCTCGTAGTTCGGAATAGGTTGGCTACCAGAACCTTTGCCAAAGACTATCCTCACATCCTTTATCATAGAAAATACATGTTTACCATTATGGTGAAGTGGCTTAGTACCTTCTTTTTCCTTCCCTTCAAAATGCTTCCTTTTCTTTCTTAAAGCGTGCTTATCAGGAAGAAATTAACGATGGCCCATATACATGACCTTCTTGCAGTGCTTCAAATACATACTGCAAGTATCATTTAAACATTGCGTGCAGGCTCGGAATCTCTTGTTTGACTGTTCGAACAGATTACCAAGCGCCGGCCAATCATTGATGGTTACGAACAACAATGCTCGTAGATTAAATGTCTCCTTTTTATCCTTGTTCCACACACGTACACTTTTTTCTTTCCATAACAATAGAAGTTCATCAACCAATGGTTTTAAGTAAACATCAATGTCGTTGCCAGGTTGTTTTGGGTCTTGGATAATTATCGACATCATAATAAACTTCCGCTTCATGCACAACCATGGCGAAAGGTTGAACATATATAAAGTCACAGGCCAAATGTTATGACCACTATTGAACTCTCCGAATGGATTGAATCCATCCGTACATAAAACTAAACCGTATGTTCCTTGCATCCTTTTCAAACTCGGAAAATAGACTATCAACTATTCTCCACTGGAACCCATCAGTGGGGTGTCTGTTCATTTCATTTTGCTTACATTCTTTTTTGTGCCAACACATCAACTTTGCATGTGCCTTGTTTTTGAACAATCGCTTCAACTGTGGTACTATAGGAAAATATCACATTATCTTCGCATAAACTTTCTTCTTGATGGCCTCCCCCTCAACATCACCGGGGTCATCTTGCCTGATTTTATAACGCAGTGCTTTGCACACAGGATAAGCCTCCAATTTCTCATAGTCTTTACCCCGATAGACGATACAGTCATTAGATTATGCATGTATCTTTGTACCTCCAAACCCATATGGAAGACAACTTTTTTTCTTCGTACGTTGAGGACGGCAATTCGTTCCCCTTGGGAAGCATGTTTTTTATGATTTTCGTTAACTCATCAAAACTCTTGTTAGAAACTCCATTTCTTACCTTCTATTGCAGCATTTCCAGTGTGGTATCTAACTTTTTGCGCTCCTGTTTGCAATTTGGGCACAACAATTTCTTATGATCATCTAACATACGCTCAAATAGTTTTGACTCCTTCACATTCTCGCAGTTTTTCTTTGCATCTCGCAACACCTGACCTAACTCATCAAGAGGACCTTCTGCCTCGCCCATCTCTTCTTTTGCCTCGCCCATTGGAGCATCTATAAATGCACTTCTTTCAATCGAGTCAGGAATGTTGTCATCTTCTTCTTCATCATCATCATCCATCATAACTTCTCTCTCTCTGTGCTTGTCCAAACCAAATAGTTTGCTATGAATCCAGAACTGTATATGTGGGCGTGATGGTCTTGCTGGATGAGTAATCTTTCTCATTTTTGCAATTTCTGTACGGACAACAAATGAAACTGAACGGCAGTTTGTTGCATTCTGCCTAGTCAAGAAAATCACGCAACCCATTAATGTACTCCATGGAACATTTGTTTGCGTTGTACATTCATTGCTAATCCATTTACAAAATATTACACATGGATTGGTTTTTGAACTATAAGAGAATAAATTGAAATATTTAATCTAATTTTACTAAGTATATACACATAGATTGATTTTTGAAGTTTACTATCCATGCATCAACGAAGAATGAAGTTTCTAACAGAAAATAAATTGAAATACTTAATCTAATTTTACTAAGTATATACACATGGATTGATTTTTGAAGTTTACTATCCATGTATCCATGGAGAATGAAGTTTCTAACCTCTACAACACTTGAATGATTGCAATCCCCAAGAAATGGTCACAAATCCAATAGCACCTCCCCTATGGCGCTATGGATAGGGTGAAGCTTGAGCTGTGAAAATTGTAATAAAAATGTCGAATAGCTAGAGAATATAGAAAAATTCTTGAATTAGTAAGAAATGAACATAATTTATTTAGCTCATATTTGCAAATGACTAAATTATGAAAAAATTCTATATTTTCTACATAATTTATTTAGCTCAAACATAACATATAAATGAAAAATTTCTCCATTGTAGTTTATTCTAAAAATGATTAATTACATACCTTTATTTGAAAACTACTAAACTATGAAATTATTCCTCTAACCTCATCAATTTCTTTGACTAGTACGAATCATGACATCCAAAATTTTGTAGCTTATTTGACAAATCACAAATATGAGCTCTAAATAACGCATTCGAATAGATGAAAATTTTTCCCATTGTACCTTATTATAAAAATCATAAAATACTCTAACTTTTAAGCATAAAACTTAGTGTACTAACCATATATCAAGGGATGATGAAGTTTAGAACACTTGAATGAGTGAAATCCCCTAAATAACACATTTATATAAATGAAAATTTTTCCCACTATATCTTATTTTAAAATCACAAATTACTCTAACTCTAAAGTATAAAACTTAGTGTACTAACCATGTCTCAAGGGAGGATAAAGTTTCTAACCTTTAAAACAGTTGAATGAGTGATTCCCAAGAAATTGTCACAAATCTGGCAAAACCTCCCCCTATGGCTCCATGGATAGGGTGAAGCTCAAGTTGGAGGATCTGGCTCGGGCTGAAGGGAAAAAAAATAGGTATTTATAGAAAGGAAATGACTACCAGTTGAGATCACCAATCGGTACTAACAGGGTGACCTCTAGTGCCGGTTGGTGCCTCGAACCGATACTAGAGGAGGTTGCCACACTAGTACTGGTTGGTGGAAGCAACCGGTACTAGAAGGTGCCCTCTTTAGTACCAGTTGATGTCAACAACCGGTACTAAAGGGTGCGTGGAGCATTAGTACCGGTTGGTGGCTGCAACCAGTACTAATGCTCACTCTTCAGTACCGGTTGTTGCCCCCAACCGACACTAAAGGATCCTCATGGTGCGCTCCAGGCAATATCCTTTGCAACCGGTATTAATACTATCTTTAATACCGGGTTTAAATCTAACCGGTATTAAAATTAGGGATGAAAGATCAGTTTTCTACTAGTGTGCGAATCATACATTCATATACTCCCTTTGTCATCGCTAGCTTGGATACCGCATTGAGTTTTACTATCATCACTCGGGATTCATGAAAAAAAAAATTCACGGTGAAACTTCTAATCCATCGTAGCATCTCAAATACTCCCTCTGCTCTTAAATATATAACGTTGTTAACTTTTTACTCCAACTTTAAGTATTTAACTAAAGTAAAATGTGTATCATTATGTCCATCGTTAAAAATATTTGTAAAAAAATGAATAGTCAATTAAATAAAAAAAGTTAACGGTATTTAAAAACGGAGGGAGTACTATTTTTAGTTGTAACATACTCCAAATATAATCGTATAATCGTAGGGGGCTAAGCACGAAAAACACACGCGCCCTCTTTCTTTTGAACGCAACGCTACGATAGCGACGATGCGAAACAGAGCGGCACGGCACGTCGTAATAATTGGGCGGCCCCGTCTCTCTCCGCCAACGTGGCCGCCGCGTGCTCCGCGCTGCTGCCGCCGCCGCCGCCGCTGCCGCTGCCACTGCCCCCCCGCTGCCTCCCGCAGCCGCAGCCGCGAATCGAAGCGGAATCGAAGCAGCAGCAGCAGCAGCCAGGCAGGCAGGAGGCAGCCGCCACCCCGCCACCACCCCCACTTGCCTCGAGCGCAAAATTTTATCCCGGGCAACTCGCGCGGCGCTCGTGCCCGTGCCTCCCGCGCCGAGCGCCCGAACCCTAGCGCAACCACCAGATCCGGAGATCCCGCGGGGGACGCGGCGGGACCCCCGCACGGCACCCACTCACCAGCCGGCCCCGCCGCCGAATGGCGCCCCCTCGGCGCTGATCCGATCCCGCCCCGCCGCCGACACGACGCCCCGCCCGCCCGCCCGCCACATGGATTCCGCACGGAGCTGGCTCCAGAAGCTGCAGCCGCGGGACAAGGACCGGGACCGGGGCGGCAAGCCGGCGGGGTCGCCCACCGGCGGGTCCGCGAGGATGTCCGCCGCGGCTGGGGCGGGAACCGGGGAGGAGGCGCTGTCCAGCGCCACCAAGCAGAAGGTGGCGGCGGCCAAGCAGTACATCGAGAACCACTACAAGACGCAGATGAAGTCGCTCCAGGAGCGCAAGGAGAGGTCAGTCCACTTAGTCCAGTCCAGTCCAGTCGCCTTCCCGCCCGGCTCGTGGGTTCCGCGGCTTGGAGATGGCAATGCGTGTCCCTGCTCGGTGATTTGAGTGCTGTTGGTGCGGAGTCTTCCTATCAGTGGGCGCGGATTTGTGCTCGATTTTGGTAGAAAATCGTGGAGCTCTTAGATTTTTCTCCCCACCTTTGATCGTACGCCGGTAGCTGGAAGCTGGCTGCATTGTTGCGGAGATGTACTAATATCATTTGCTCGATTTTGCTTGCATTGCTGAACTATTAGATTTTTTTTTCTGTGATCATGTGCTAGTATCGATTTAAGCTGGCTGCATTGTTGTGGAAATGTACTGTGATATAATTGCCCCTGAAAGCTTCCAGCTAGTTTTGACTATTGACTGTTCTTGCTTCTAGTGCATGTGCTTATTTTAGGATGCAGATGTCTAATTTAGGATATGTTGGGCTACATTGCTGCGCCCATGGTCACATTTTGGAGGAGAGGTGAATGGTACACACCTCTAGCCTCTTTCAGGTTCATGACTGCTTGTCTGCTATGTTCTGAAATACACTAGGCACCAGGTGCACGGAGCTCCTTCGTCAGCTTAGGTGCCAGCCTAGGGGAGCTAGGCGCATTCTAGAACAGTTATTGTCCATGGATTGAGTTTTGGCGCGTTACAGCATGGTGGGGATGTTTTCAACTGAGTGCATATGCCATGAATAATGAATACCCCTGGTGCTTTTGGGATTACGAGTGAAATGTTCCTAATTTTGGTATTGTAGAAGGTGCATATCATCAAGTAGATTGTTGCCATTTCTGGAACATGCAAGGAGATAAATGGGAACATCAGCTCCAGTTTTGTGTTATGGAACGCCAAATTGCATAATTCCATTGCTTTGTCTAATAGTAGATGTTCTTGAAAAGTGACAGCAAATTTTAAGTGTCATTTTGTCACATAGACATTACTGTAAGTGCTGTGCTGGCAAATCAATCTAGTTGTGTAGTGGTACAACCTAGAGTTGGACTCAGGCTTCTATTGATTGCAAAGTGTTACTATTATTAGGTTGTCTGTATCCTCTTTTAGGAAAGCTGGGGTTGCGTTATGTAGGTCTATTATATTTCATCTGCTTGCAAAAGCTTACAAACTTTAGATCTTACATTAGACTGCAAAAACAGATTAACCAAAGAAGATAGAAGGTATGATGAATATTAATGGGGGGGATAAATACAACTTATGGCCAATAATGAGAAATTGAGGATAAAATCTACCCATGGAGAAGGAAATAAAATTGCAACTAGTTGATAGCTGAGGATATCTCAAATTCCTTTCAGTACGACCTTTAGCTTGCATGGGCACTGCTAAGACATGTAGCTTCATTTGAATCATGGAAGTAGTGAAAAACAACATGCCGTCACCTTCCGTACTTTGATATGAAATCTAGATGTTCTATCTTCAAATGGGTCTTGGCTCCGGATTTTTGTAGCAGCAACTTCTTGGCTGTTCACAGTTCTCTTTTTTCCATATTTTATGCTTGACCGCCTGTCTTCTTTAAGACTGGCGTAGGCCTTACTAAACTGCTATATATTGTTTCTGGATCACACTTTGGCATGGCTTGTATTGTTGAATTCCTGTTTTGTTTACTACTACCCATTTTGACGTCAACCCATATTTTAGGCGTTGGATGTTGGAGAGGAAGCTAGCAGATGCCGATGTATCTGAAGAGGAGCAAAATAATATCCTGAAAGATTTAGAAAAAAAGGAGACAGAATACATGCGCCTACGAAGGCATAAAATGGGTGTTGATGATTTTGAATTGCTAACCATTATTGGGAGAGGTGCATTTGGGGAGGTAACAAATAGTTTGACTTGCCCTTTTTGTAATAAACATCAGTTTACTCAATACCTCGAGAGATCTGAGTTACTACATGCAGGGAATTTCTCACAATAATGTTTTCTGTGTCTGCCAGCTGCTTACCTCCACACTGGTATTTTGCAGGTGAGACTTTGTAGAGAAAAAGCTACATCCAATGTGTATGCAATGAAAAAGCTAAAGAAGTCTGAAATGTTACGAAGAGGCCAGGTACTCCGTGATGCTAGCCCTAGTAACTATACCGGATAATCCACCAGCTTATCTTTTTATAATGTTTTATTTTTAGGTTGAGCATGTGAGAGCTGAAAGAAACCTCCTTGCAGAGGTTGATAGTGCTTATATTGTTAAGCTTTACTGCTCATTTCAAGATGATGAATTTCTGTACCTCATCATGGAGTATCTTCCTGGTGGTGACATGATGACTTTACTCATGCGCAAGGACACACTGACAGAGGATGAATCTAGGTTCTATGTCGCAGAGACAATACTAGCAATTGAATCCATTCACAAACACAGTTATATTCATAGGTAATATTCAATAAGAAGTACCACTATATAGGAAATCGTAATTCGTCATTCAATCGTTGTTGTACCTTTCCAGGGATATCAAGCCGGACAATTTGTTGCTAGACCGAAGTGGCCACTTGAAGCTTTCAGATTTTGGCTTATGTAAACCTCTAGATAGCAGTAGCTTCCCAAACCTGAGTGACCTTGACTATGCAGTGGGAAAGAGCACCAATCCATCATCAGATGGTGATAAGCAATCAAGTAACTGTACTGCTCCCAGGCGGACACAACAGGAACAACTAATGCATTGGCAGAAGAATAGACGGATGTTGGTAGGTGCTTAGCTATATAAGCATTTGACTCCTGTCATTTCATGGTAGATGCAGCAATACGAATTTTGGCTGCTACTTTAATACACAACTCTACTACAGAATAAATTAACTTGTGTCTGCTTGCCAGCACAAATATTGTTCTACGGAGGGTCTTTCTTATGTATATGTGTGTGGATAGCTTATAGCAGGCAAGCTCCAGACTACGACCTTGCCGTGACATTTCTTACACAATGTAGCTATAAAGAGCACTAGTACAACAACAATGAAGTCTTTGGGGTAGGCTAGTAGTTATAAAGAGCACTAATGAACTAATCAGGCTATAAGAAGTCAACATCTAGGATACTTGACTATTATATACGTGAAGCATGATTGTATGAGGGAAAGGTGGAAAATTTTGAGATATTCTTTGCCTTTGAACTTTGCAGTTTGCACCTAAGATACATGGAGAAATTTAAATTCCACCTAAGATGAAATGTATTCCAGCTTTTCAAAAAATAATGTATTCCCCAGTAAATTACAGATGGAATGACTTGGAGTGGTCATTTGCTTAAAACTCATGCTTGGTTCTGTTTCGTATACTTGACTCTCTGTATTTATGTACATGGTTTTGTGCAATTTATAGGCTTACTCTACTGTTGGTACACCTGATTACATTGCACCTGAGGTACTTTTGAAGAAAGGATATGGGATGGAATGTGACTGGTTAGTTTTGATTTGAACTTGTGCATTGCATGCCCTATGGTTTCCATTTTTCTTATGTTAACTTTTCAATTTTCATAGGTGGTCACTTGGTGCCATAATGTATGAAATGCTTGTGGGATATCCACCATTTTATTCTGAAGATCCAATGTCAACATGTAGGAAGGTAAGCTTATGTGCTGCTTCTTTGCCAATTATTGAAGTGTTGCATAATGCTAAGTCATGTCCTTGCAAGAAAAACTGTGCTTTTGCTTTTGAATTCTTCTTAGACACTTCGTGAATGCAATTTTGCAGATAGTGAATTGGAGAAGTCATCTAAAATTCCCTGAAGAGGCCAGACTTTCACCAGAAGCTAAAGATCTCATTGGCAAGTTATTGTGTAATGTGGATCAGAGACTTGGAACAAAAGGTGCACATGAGATAAAGGTCAGCATTACTCAGATGATTCGCGCGGTGCTACATACTTTTGATTTTGAACATTTCACAATGGATGGCACAATGTGTTCATGCAGGCACATCCATGGCTTGGAAGTGTTGAGTGGGAGAAACTGTATCAGATGGAAGCAGCTTTCATTCCTGAGGTTAATGATGAGTTGGACACACAGAACTTTGAAAAATTTGAAGAGGTGAGGTTCTATTCTCATGATGCTACAATTCCAACTGTTCCTCTGTAGTGTTAACGGCCTGGAAGCTTGCGTATTTTCTTCTATTCTGAGATATTATTAGTTGAGCCTCATATATTTGCTGTAGATTGTGCTCTACATTCTGTTTGCTTAAATGATATTGCGCAGACAATGTACTGCAAGACAGTGAAAAGTGGCAACTAGGATGGTGTATAAAATATATTAGTTCTTGACCCCTTGCAGTCTGGTCTCCAGTTGCTGTTGATTACTTACCTTTATGCATTTGGTATTTTTACAGACTGCACCTCCAATGCAAACTTCATCAAAGGCAGGTCCTTGGAGAAAGGTAATGTTTTCAAGGTTCTTGGAATGCATTTGCTTCTATTTTCAATCTTACAGGAAGACTAGATTTTTTGTGTTTTTTTTCCTCGGTCAATCTTGGCCAAAGTATAAAAATCAGTACATTAAGGAACTGGGCAGTTTAAAAACAAGATTTTCTTTTTTTTCCACATTTTAGGCGATATCAAGATTTCAGTCTTAGGATTTCACGTTTAGGCGATATCAAGATTTCACACTTACGCTATTACCTCTTTTGCTTTCAAAATCTGTAATGCAGATTTTTAAAGAAATTATTTTCATGCTTTTTGTATCATGAGAACCACAACTGCACCTAAAATCATCTTTGGATATGGTAACTGATTTTGTTCCTTTATGCAGATGCTTTCTTCCAAGGATGTGAACTTTGTTGGATATACCTACAAGAACTTTGAAATAGTGAATGATCCTGAACTTCCAGGAATTGGTTGGAAATAGTTCCTATCTTTGCTCATTCACTTTTCCCTAGTTTAATAATTTCCCAAGCTTGGGTGGTATCTTTGAATTACACATCTTTTTTGAACTATTTTCCTTTCTCACATTGCAGCTGAGCTAAAGAAAAAGAGCAACAAGCCAAAGCGACCAACCATCAAATCATTATTTGGTAACTATCCTTAATGCTCTCATGAGTTTTTGTGGATAATTTTTTTCATAGCATTTACACTGCATTCACGAGCATCTGTGCAGAGACTGCTGATAGTGAAGACCAGACTTCTGAAGGCAGTTTCTTGAACCTATTACCCACACAATTGGAGTTGCCGGAGAGCCTCGAGCCCTCACCTCACTCCAGCATATCTTCTGAGGATTCCCAAGCACGGCATAGGTAGCAGGTGCATGTTTTTTTGGCACCTGTCACCTGTAAGCTGGGCCTGAGAAAATCAAGACTTAACCTTGCACACACAGATGGATGGCAATCTGCAGAATCAAGTGGTTATTCAGAGGAAGAGCTCTATCAAGTTTGCCCTTGAACAGCCATCTAATATGGCAGCACTCCATCCTGTACATTGTTAATGGGTTTTTAAAAGTTTCTTTGCCAACAATCTGGCAGATTGGTTGTCATAGAGAGGGAGGTATTTGTTCTCTCCTGTAAATTCTTGGATTCTATGTGTTGCTGAGATTCATTCGTTCATTGGAGCATGCCATGGGGTGTGCTGCCAGTTCCGTTTTCCTGCGCAGAAATCTGCATTTCGATATAATTGTTGTAAGATTTGCGACAATGTAAAGAAATTGAGTTTGAGAATCAAGCAAGTTGTACTCCAAATGATACCCTTACCATGTAAAAGAATTGCAAGTTTTATACTGAGTTACAATATGATATTTGATCTAGTTCCTTATAATGTCTTATATGCATGTCATTTTTGTGATATTAGTTTTTTGCTTTGAACAAATATGGATCTTATTTTCCTCTCTTCAAATGTATTCTGTCGGTACTCTTTTTCATTTTCCAGATTAACTGTGATCTATTTTTCACAATTTTGTAGGCTCTTGGTTAGATTTGCTATCGAATAATATTCTATTGGATTTTTTTCCACCGGACACTGTGAAAGTGTTGTTTTGCGTGGAGCATCTCACTCGTCGATTTAGGCTCTTGGACACCCTGAAATCTTGTATTTTTTTTTCCACGCTGCCCGATTCATAGAGGGGTCGACAAAATCACACTTTCATAGTGTCCCATGGAAAAAAAAACCCCAATTCTATTCAAGACCCCGTCTGTCACTTGGATTGACAAAATCAGATCATATATTATCTTTTTGTCATGACTCGATTATTTTCTTGTAGACATACGAGGTTAAGGCTCATGAATTGATGGCTCACTTGCCTCTTTCATTGGTTCCGCTGCTGGACCTGATATATTGCCAATTGCTAGAAAATAGATATCAAATTGAAAGAACTTTGCAACACGACTTTTATTAGGATGTCAGTAAAGTTTTTTCAAAGACCATTATTTTCTATTATCAACTATCCCTTTTATAAATTCTAATTTTTGATATTTTATTCCCAATGCCATCTGTTTTATCAGTTCCGGCTCTTTTGGTATAATCTGAATCCACTAAGTAATAAAAGTCGAATAACCATTATAAATAGATTGTTCATCAAACTAGGTTCAATTTATTACAGCTTAACTCAGTTCCATTTACGTCTACGATGAACTTTAATTGGTGATGATTTAGGCTAATTTTTTATTTGGTGAGGATTTAGGCTAATTTTTTTAGTAAAAAAATACACATTTCAATAAAATAGAGGAAAGCGGCAGATTGGATTCGGTCAGTGCCCGTCACCTGTGACTTGTTTGAGTGAACAGAGGTGGGCCGTGGGCGGCCGGTGTTTTCAGCCCATCTAGATGGAGTTCCCCGATCTCCCCAACCAAACCAAAAGGAAGAGTCTATCGCGCGCGGTGTCGCACTCAAGCTGTAGACGCGACCCCATGCGGCCCATGTCGTGTTCAGTATTTTATTGGCCTGCACAGCACGCATTTATATGGGCTGGCGTTTATTGACCTTCGCAGCTAGCGCTGGATCGTTTATTGACCACCTGCAGGGCTACGGGCTATTCTGCTAGCTAGTTGGGCCACGAGCAAGATAGTAGATTAGCCTGACTGGTTAGCTTTTTTGTACAACAGATATTTTGTTGGGCTGTTTGGGCTTCAGCTTGTTGCCACCGTTAACCATGTATTGCATACGTTGGTTAGTTTAACTAATCATATCTAGCAACTTATATTCAAACCTTCATGTAAGTTGCTATGCAAATAATTTTGAACCTAATGCCATTACCTGAAGTATCTGCATAAGTTGCCACATTGTCTTTACCTGAGTTGTTATTTTAGATGCGCGGAAGTGGTGTACACAGCTTTTACCTAAGTGGTTACATTTGTCTCGGTATAAATTTGATCAACGACATTAGACATGTAATATAAGTTGTTACATAGTCTATAAATAAGTTGATACATGATCTTTGCATAATTTGTTAACTTGTCTCTATATAAGTTATCAATTAGTCTTCATGTAAGTTTAATATATAAGTTGCTACACATTTGATATATATGTTGATAGTATACATACATTATAAGTGACAGTTACATAAAACAACTTCAAAATATATTCAACATTGGTCTTGTTTTGTAGATCTCATCACAAGAAACACGATGGTGAAAACACATTTGAAAATGGATCCTTGATGAGAGAGTAATGCTTATTAAAGAATACAACTAATATTTTTTGCTAACATCATCGCGATGTCATTAGAAAGGGACCTCCCCGCCCGGCTGCATGCACGTGCGCTGCGCTTCCATGCATATCAATATTTTTTTTAAGGTTGTGCTTGAATTGGTGCAGCGCTAGGAAAGGTAAGGCAAACGGGTCACACACTCGCCCAATGCGCGACCAGTCGTGGCTTAACTCGGTCCAACCCCCTGCAATTGAAGCAGCTTGCAACCTAATCTCACACTGACCAAAATTCCTTTTGGACTTGCATAAAAGTCACTCATGCTCATGCCGCCCTTGGGCCACTAAAAAGTGTCTAGGAGGAAGAATGGAAGCTACAGATAGTTCATCGACGCGCGCGATATATAACATTCCCGCTCGAGTAGTCGCCTGCTCAAGTTTCGGATCCTAATTCTGACCCAACGGGATTGTTGTTTGCTCAATCTGCACTTTCTTCTTTATCAATGTAATCAGTACGTTTCCTGCTTGGATCGTTAAAAAAAGAAACTCTAACCCAACGATTCGTGTGTCCATTGACGAAGGTTTTCTAGTCTGAGACATTCAGGGAGCACTGATAATAAAATTGGATCAGTGACTACAATGTCCCCAGAGCCTTACTAGTCAATTTACACCGGCAGTCCAGATACATTGGATAAATAGTAGCACATCTCATCGGATGATATTACAAATATGATCACTAGCACCGATAACCTTTTTTAGCTGTCCATTTTAAGTTTTGTTTCGTCATCGTCTCCCTTGCATTGCCAAGCGATCTCCGTTCTTCTCCCTACAAATAAAAAAACTACTTCGTACAAATTGCCTTGTACAGCCTTGTACAGTACCTTTTATTCCCGAGTATAGCCTTGTACAGTACAAATTGCGTGACTCTAACATGGCGTTGGTAGAGATAGGAAATCTGTTAAATTATTACTGTACTACTTCGTAGCTATTGGCATTTTGTAAAAGAAAGTAACAGTAAATTCAAACCACAGCCACTGTAGATAAACAACGCTATTCACACCGTCCGTAAATATAAGAGATTCCGAGGCTTAAATTTTATCTATAAATAAAAAATATTATAGGTATTAGGAAACAAATCATCACGTGGCTGCTAATCAAGCATTCAAGCATGTTCACCGGCTGTGATTATATTTATTGTGGAAGGAGTATAACAGGCTTAAAACAGTCCTTACATTTGTTGTAGAAGGAGGGAGTACATGTTACAACAATTTATAGTCCAACTTAAGACCCAAAGGTTAAAATCAAATTTGATAAGCTCATAAACACATGTTTAACTGTTATCGAGTCACAAATGGTTGATCTGAAAACACTTTCTAAAACTGAGGATTGAAGTACTACGCCTTGGCTGATGCATCAATCTCAGTGTAGGTTATATTATATCGGCTGCCAAGGATATGCTGGATAGTAGACATCTCAGCACAATATAAACTATTATAGTATATAAAAACAATCTCAAAACCTATAAGACTAAATAAAGTCACAATTTCTTTCTAACAGCCACATTACCGCCTTTGTTTCACCATTGTCTCCATAGCCCTGTGGAGGGACCCCTCCTCTTATGATAGTGATTCAGAACCTCTCCTTCCTAGTAAATCACAATAGTAATTGAGAAACTGCATATTTATTATTAGACCTAAAAGGTGCGTGCCTGTTGAAAGTCTACGTACCTTTGGGAATCAAATCAATCTCTCTTGCAATATCCAACTTTTTCCTGGCATAATCCAAATAGAACTTTGGATTTAAAGTTGAAGCCTGAAGATAAAATTCAGCCTCAGCTTTAGCAAAATAAAGCCAATTTCCGGACAGCATTAAAAGCCATAATCAACTAGTAAAAATTCTATAGCTACAGTACAATTGCTTGCCATGGAAATCAATCAACTTACTATTGTCTCTCATATCAACTGACGAACTTTATCATCTGCAGCCTGAAAAGAGAGAAGTTATTGCTAGTAGCAGTAGGGCAAGGATCCCATGCAGACCAGCTTATCATTTTGTCAATGCCAGCCACATGGGCATCATACTGGAAAAAGGAACAGACAACATAGGTATCTAGATGAACTAATTGAAAAAAAATATACACAAAAGAATTAGGGAAATGGTAATAAGAGAAGGAACTTGCATAATATTTTATTCAGAATCTGCATGGAGTGTTTTCAAGCTCATGTTTAATATCAGAACTGCGCAAGGGAAACATGTCTTCGCTATGTATTTCCAACAAAGCTTCTTCGAAACTCATCTGAAAGAAATTGAGGTAAAAAAATATGTCCTTTAGCAAGCATGCATATGTATAAGAATGCAAAGCAAGACACCAACAGAAATGGAGAGCAATGTGGGTTGCTTAGTTGTGCATACTGAGGTACTAACTTTTTCTTTAGCAACCCGCTTCCAAATCTCAAAATAGAGACCATCTAATCCCTTGCGAGAATAATCAGACAAAATGCTACAGATATACTCCTGCATTAAAGGATAGAATGTCAAATTCCAATATATCAACACTTCTCAACAACAAAATTAACAAGTAAGCAAGGTGGCATTACTGGGAAACCGTAGGAAACTAAAAATGGGGAAACATCGGGAAAGCCTGCTGCAATATCCAGTGCTTGCATGTAAGCCACACCTCTAATTCTTTCCCACTGAACAACAAAAAAGTTCCCATGCACCATGTGTCACTACAACATCAATTTACATTGCACAACAGTTTATTAAGCACTAAAGGCTTTCTTTGGGAATGCTTACCTGAATTGTGCTGTCTCCCAGATAATCTTCAACCCACTGTCATATGAAAAGAAGACTATTAGACCAAAGATAATGTGATCAGTAGTTTACACTTCAATCGAATCAATGATACCTTGGTCTGTCTCGCTACCTCTTCAAAGTACTGTACATATGCTAGCTAGGTCTTGTTCGTAAGTATTATTAATGCTGCGGTAGAAATCCCAATCTAGATATCCACGCTGCACAAAGAATATGTTGTCTATTAAAAGCAAAGTAACATCTACTATGTACAAGAATATTAACATCTACTATGTACAAGAATATTTCAAGTGCGGAAATATAAGCGCTAGCTGACTATCTCAGAATGCAAACTTGAAAATGTGGATTTCCGAAAGAAGCCTAATATGATTTGAACCAGCAAGCTAGAATTTGTTGATACTATGACAAAACCATGCAATCATGTGAAAATCCTATTGTGTGGGTCTTAAGTACCAAAGGATAGTGCATTGCCCATAATTATAAAAAGATAACAGTCATAGCCATAAAACCAAGACAGCTAAACTCAGCTCCCTCACCAGATCATGAGATGTAATAAAAAAAGAGCAGTGTGCCTATGTAAGATAAGAATTTCAAGTACACCTTTCTGCTATCGATTAATCATCCACAGTCGAAGTGGTGTGGAGTGAAATGCAAGGAACTTATCCTATTGGCTTTCTTAACTAAAAGTTGTATGTATCATGGCCATCCCCCAAAGGATAGTTGCAAAAATACAATAGTTTTTTTTCTTCCTTCGATAAAAGCAAAGGCTGCCAAGTTGATTATGATTGTTGGCAAGTGGCAGATGGATCCTCCCAACAAACTCAACACTAAATTTACTGCTGTTTCACTGGTCCAGTAAGTTATAGTCAGACTGTCATTAGTATTTTTAATACGCTTGAGAACATTAATTACAACAAAACAAAAATGTTAATCACACATGTTGCAGACCTTGTTGATGCCCAGAACAACAAATTCAAAATAAAAATATAGTATTAGCTTCAACAAAACTAAATGTTTGCAGCATATTATAGAAGGTTGTAACAGATAATTAGCTAAGTTTACTCTTCCAACATTTTCTTGAATTAAGCTATTAAGGAATACAAAAGACTTCAAAACCAATCAAAGTAACATTTAACACGGATGGGTATAGCAACGTATACTTAGTGATAACAAGAATGAGAATTAAGCTAATTGGCATGGAGGAGTCAAGTGTTCATGCTTACAAAACCGTGAAGCACTAGCCGCTGGTAGTTATCAAACTGAGCGTTCCAGCAGCGCTCAAGATCGAAGTACCATTCAAGGCTTTCCTCATAATACTTGAAAAAATTGTTATCATAAAGTTTGGATGGAGGGTACTGCAGTTTCAGATTCACATCATCAAGTTCAGCCAGCTTCCTATCCACTGTTAACTGCAGAAGACAATCATAAAGTATTAAAAACGGATGCAAAGCAGATGCAGCAAACTAGAGTAGACAGTACCAGACAACAACGTTTAGAAACTAACAAAGAGTAAATTGCTAAGTCTTCTATTCATGTGACATTTAAAGATACCTCATAAGCTTTGATGCGGTACAAGGCTAGCTGCTCGTACAACTCCATGAGCTGGTCTTTCTCGTATTCAGGACCGTAATCACAACACTCAGGAGATTGATAGTTCAGGCGTTTGATGAAACAGCAAATCATTTTTCGGATGGTTTCATCATCCATGTCGAGGGCCTGCGCTTGTCCACTTGCACTCCCTTGTTCTTATTTGTGCTCTTGAATGGCATGGACATCAATCTTGCCAGAATGCTATTCATCTTCAACTGCAGAACAAGGTTTTTTGTCAGACTGTCCATCTTCATCTTCATCCTTTGCAATCTTGCCACGTTCCCTAGAACAAGTTGATTTCGGGACCCACATTTTCTTCTTCTGCCTCCGCTCGTCGAGGTTAGGGTTTCGGGCTTTCCTGCAGATGGGGACTCGGCGATTCGGCGGAGACGGATGGATTGGAGTTGGAGACTCTCCTTGGTGACGGCGAATAGGCAGCGGAGGGGATCGCGTCGCCGTCGTGTGGGGTTTCCTATTTCAGGCGATGGTGAGGTAGAGCCGAGGGATGCGAGACGGAGACGGAGATGCGATTATGCAATGAGACGAAGGAACCGGAAGGCTCTGGAGTCCCGACGCGTCGTTCATGGGCCTGGCGGACGCGGAGAGGCGATCGGGGCCTGGTGGACGCGCTCATGGGCCTCAGCCAGGCTCTCTTCCCTTCCCGGTTGGCCCAGTACTTCACCCGCCGGCCCTGCGCCACCTCCGCCTCCTACAGGACACCAAAATTTTCTGAACAAACAATTTCAACAATTTAAATTCACTATTTCAACATTTTATATAAAAATGTTGAACTAGTTTTTCTAAAATGTCCAAGTAGCTTGGATGAGATGTTGAATCATATATCCGCAAATGTTGAATGCATATAAAAATGCATTTCACCATTTGAAACAGAATGTTGAATAGAATTTGAAAATGTGTGTCGTGAAAAGAGCTTGGAAACACGGAAAAGCCGGCGCGCGTGAGAACGGTGAAATTGAACAGAAAAATAATCTTCCGCACGCGGATGTTAATTGGACTTTAATTGACTTTTAAATTTAGACTTCTTATATGACTTTTGGAAGTTATATAGGAGACCTCATGAAAACATGTCTCTGACCGGTGTTTTCTAGGTGTCATTATGGTCCCTTGCTTGGTTAGGGTTACTAATAACTTCAGCACACGGTTATGCTTACTCCCTCCATCTTGAAAAAATAAACCATTCTAATTTTATCTATAGTTATTTCTTTTAAATTTAACCAATATATAAAAATATTAATATTTATGATATCAAATATGCATTACTAGATTCATTGTGAAATTCATTTTCATAATATATATATTTATTGTCATGAAAAATATTAATATTTTTCTATAAAAATTGGTCAAACTTCAATTTTTTTTATCTTAGTACAAAGTTAAAATAATTTATTTTTAGGATGGAGGGAGTATATCCACAAGTACAACCAAGAGAAAAAATAAAGCTTTACGAAAAATGAGCAATATGCATTCCACTTGTACAAATCGAATGTAACTAGGTGTTGATCTACATGCATTTAGCTGATAATCACGTTATTGGAAAAACTTGGACCGAACATATAGAAAAGAAGATGATGACGTGATGCTCGATGATATGCTTATGCTTGATCAGTCCTTCCTCCGAATCTTTGCTCTCTTGGTCTCGCACTTTGGCCAAAGTGGCCATCTTTTTTTTTCACGAATGAGGAGAGTTTTATTACTTAACGAGTATCATTACGAATGAACAAGCATATAAACACACTCAGGAACATGAGAAAAGGAAACACAATACTGGTTTGCACGCTGGGCTAGATGGGCTAACTCGTGCGCAATCTTGTTTTTCTCTCTTTTAACCTTGACAAAGTACAAGCTTTGCAGCTGCTGGCTTTCATGCAGAGCATCCATGATGACAGGCGCCACCAAGAACCTATTCACTCCACCCAACTTGAGCATTTCAATCACCCTTAAGCAGTCCGCTTCCAATACCATATCATGCCCAGCCACTTTGCCGCTAGTCTTATTCCTTCCAAGCAAGCAAGTGTTTCTGCCTCCTCTGCATCCCTACAATGTCACGCCCAGCGCCAAGCTGTAAGCAATGCCCTGCCCAGGTGGTCTCTAATAATAACTCCAACTGCCACTGTCCCGTCTCCTTAATGAAAGCGCATCGACATTAATTCTGGTGGGGGAGACTATTTTTTGGGAGCATTCATCTTTCCTGACCGTGGGACGAATCTCACTTATCTTCGCAACCTTCTACTTTCCTCGCTCATCCTCAACAGGGTGTTTCTATTAGGCTTGGGACAAAGCATCAATGTATCGCGTCAGGAACACCACTGACCCAGGAATTGAGATTTGCTCCCCAGCTTGCAGGACACCGTTCCTAACATTCCAACATCTCCATATTAGCATAAGAAAATTCATTAGATTGGAGAAGAAAGAATTCATTGAAGTATTATGTAATGATTTGGAAATGACGCCATTGTATTCATGCAAACATGTAGGATAAACTACTCGACGCGTCACCTGTCGCCGGCGACGAGAGGCTACTTCCTGTGGTGTTGTCGATATATCTATATGAATTGCCTGTGATACCTATTGTGAACTCTCTGTGATGGATGTGATGTTTATTTGAATGTGGTACGCGGCTGTGACCAAATCAAATAAACTGGTTATATGTGGCAGCTTTGCCGAGTGTTACACTCGGCAAAAGGGCTATTTGCCAAGTGCCATGCAAAATACACTCAGTAAAAAAAACACGTGGCAAAAATATGTACATTTTGGGCCTAAAATGGCCATCTTTGCCGAGTGTTTGGGCTGTGACACTCTGCAGCAAAGAGGCCAAAATCCGTACATTCTGGGCCTAAAATGACCGGTCTTTGCCGAGTGTCTGGGCTGCGATACTCAGCAACAAAGCCATGTTTCCCCAGTGTCCGGGCTGGTACACGGCAAAAAAGGCATATTTGCCGAGTGCCCATCCGTTTAGACACTCAACAAACGCGCCGTGACTATCTTTGTGCCGTCACGTTGCTTTTGTAACACTTGGCAAAAACTTTGCCGAGTGTTTTTTAAGCTTCGCTGTGTACCGTGGACACGGCAAACTTCAACGTTCCGGTAGTGACGTCGTCCTCACTTGCCCACAACGACGACGTGCCACCACCCCCACGTATATAACCAACAAGCTGTTGTGTATGTGTCGGCGTTAGGCTGGTGATTAGAGCTGTGTGTGTCGTGTTCAGAGATGAACAGGTTCAGGAGCGTGGTGCTGCGCAGGTGCAAGAGCCTGTCGCGGGTGGGGGCGTTGCGGCCGAGCTCGGCGCCCTACAGCAACCTCCGCTCCATGTCCACCAGGGACGCCGCCGGCGGCGAGGAGGAGCCGGCGGCCTCTGCCGGCGGCGGCGCGGTGGTGTTCGTGGGCAGCTCGCGGCGGCGGTACGTGATCAGCGCGGAGCACCTGAGCCACCCGCTGATCGCCGCGCTCATCGACGAGGGGCGGCGGAATAAGGACGACGACGACGACGAGACCGTCGTCGTCAGCTGCGAGGTGGTGCTGTTCGACCACCTGCTGTGGATGCTGGACAACGCCGCCGACGACCTCCGCGGCGGCGACGGCGCCGCCATGAGGGAGCTCGCACAGCTCTACGCCTGCTGATCGATGGGTCGGTCGTCAGCCTACCAGCAGGTCCTTTTAACCTGCAGCCACACGGTTGGTTTGCGTCGTCGTCTTCTTAATATTTACTACTCGATCTGTTCTCTTGCGCCGGAGATCACCCAAGGTTTCCTTCGGCGCCATGGCTTGGAAGAACAACTTGGTATATAGAGAGATGAGATCAGCCATTCCATTGATTTGATGCAGTTGCCTAGCTATGCATCGTGTTTTCTTTGTATCGGTCAATCTACTGATATATGCGAGAGGTAGTCATGAGCATCGTCATGTTGGCTTAACTCTCTGTTTGCATGACGATGTAGATGCTAGAAATTGCAACTCTTCACGACACTGATGAAGGTGTGTCTGTTGATTCCTTTTTTTTCCTGCTAATTAAAATGTACTGAAAATTCATGTTTTGTCTTGTCATTTCTTGCAATTCATTTGTTGTGGGATCAATCTTCTTGTTGAATCTGCTAGCCTAGCCAGATATACAGCTTGTATAGTCAGCAGGTAGCTGACCCTGACTGGTTGCTGATTACATCCTACAACTCATACATACTTGAGTTTTAAAAGTGAATTTTTGCGAATTCGAAACAAAGCATCCTGAGCAGTTCAGCGATATCATCAGCAACTAGAGGAATTGAAAAGGGTTAAAAGAAAATGAAAAGCTAATTGATGTTGGTACACAGCTAGCTAGATGGATGTAGCTTGCAGCAGGTAATGCGTTGGGCAGGCAGGCAGTCAGATATACCCAAGAAAGACATGCCGCCTAATGCGCAGCTACCAAGCACATCCCAACGCAACGCGCTCAGTTGCAGAGTCCCTGTCACATTAACAGACGTGATTTAATTCAGACACACGTCCAGCCAGTCTAGCTAATTGGACCTTGCGTTGGTTCCCCTGTCGCATACAATGCTTGTTGCCTTAGCTTGGCGATCGATGAAGATAAGGAAAATTAAAAGATTGTTGCTGTGCTTTGCTTCTGTCAGCAGCGTACAAGTTAAGTAATTCTCAATCGCAAAAAAAAAAGGTAATTTTCTGGTGGAGATGGTTGGGCAGTTGGTTGGGACATGAGACTTGAACGGAACTTCTTCAGGGTCAGTGACATCGTGTCCACTACTGTACTGGCCGGCCAGTGGCAACAACAGGACGGACACCCAAGGGGTTTTCAGTGAGAATTTGGTGCGTGCTGAATTGCTGATGACTGCGCACCGCCGAGCCCTTCAAACGGACGGGCACAGTACGCATAGCATGTTGCTTACATTTTCATCCTCGTTTTATGTAAGATGATTAATCTAAATATACTACGGCTGGGGGATAAAGATTTATAAGTTGGCTTCACCCTTACTCAACTAGCAAGGTGGTACTAAACATGCGCACCTACGCTCATGGGCTACTACTAGACCAAATAAATTGGGTCGGGTGTCACGTACACTCCCCAAAGAACCCAACGTCCTCGTCGGTCCAACTCACCCATGCTTGGGCAAATGTTCAGGAACATTCTCTCTTAGCGCACGACCGTACGTCCAATGCCGGAGCCATATACCATGCGGTGTGTTCCATCCAGAGTCCACACACGCTATATGCTCGCACACTAATCCGTACGCGCAACCGTGAGGGTCGGCTATGATACCACTTGTAACACGTCCTCCTCCAAAGCCGCACCGTCCAACCCTTCCGAAGGATGGGCACGCATACACATAGTACCCTGCTTACACTTTCGTCATCGCTTCATGTAAAAGTGTAGGTGTTTTGTACCACCGACTAAGTGTACTCCGCGCTCTCCTTACTCCCGATGGCTAGCACACAAGACACAAAGAATTATACTGGTTCGGGAATGTCCCTACGCCCAATTTTGGCAAGAGTCTTGTTCCCTGGATTGTGTGCTCAGGACTTACAACAGGGTGCTTGCAAGCAAGCGTTCATGCAGTGTGAATGGGAACGCTAGAAAGTGTGAAGTGTAGAGAGAGAAAAAGGAGACCCAGTTCCCTTTATATAGGTTAGGAACTGGGCGACAATGCTCGAGAAAAAGGAGGGCCCTGACCTCAAGGTCGAGGGTTGTGTCTTGACGTGGTCTACCCTACACTGAGGAGACTTTCTTGTCTTGCTTCCTGGGCCGGTTGTGGGCTTAGCACGTCTTGTACGGCGTCCCCTACGCGGTCGTGACCCCTTGCAGCCTGGTCTCCGGTTGCTGTTGATTACTTACCTTTATGCACTTCCAATGCAAACTTCATCAAAGGCAGGTCCTTGGAGAAAGGTAATGTTTTTGAGGTTCTTGGAATGCATTTGCTTCTGTTGTCAATCTTACAGGAAGACTAGATTTTGTGTGTTTTTTTCCTTGGTCAATCTTGGCCAAAGTATAAAAATCAGTACATTAAGGAACTGGGCAGTTTAATAACAGGATTTTCTTTTTTTTTCCACATTTTAGGCGACATCAAGATTTCAGAATAATATTATATTGGGTTTTTTTGTCCACCGGATACTATGAAAGTGTTGTTTTGCGTGGAGCACCTCTGACTCATCAATTTAGGCTCTTGGACACCCTCAAGACTTGTATTTGTGCACAGCACACCGTTGTCATTAAAAAAACATGTCTCCAGCCTAGGAAGAGAGAGCGCCCGATAAAATGACCAAAGTGACCTTGGTGTGGGTCCCACCCATCAACCCCTCGCTGTCTTTTCCCATCTCATCCTCTGCTCGTTGCACAAGGAAACTTGGGGGCGTTTGGTTCCAGCAACTTATTTTTAGCACCTGTCACATCGAATGTTTAAATACTAATTAGAAATATGAAATGTAGACTATTACAAAATTCATTACACAGATGGAGGCTAAATGACGAGATGAATCTATTAAGCCTAATTAGTCCATGATTTGACAATGGGCTGCTACATTAAACATTTGCTAATGATAGATTAATTAGACTTAATAGATTTGTCTCGCCGTTTAGCCGCCATATGTGCAATTAGTTTTATAATTAACTCATATTTAGTCCTTCTAATTAATCTCCGAATATTCGATGTGACACGGTGTGACACGGACCAGCTCCAGGAACCAAACGCTCCGAGTGAAGCTCCGCTGAAAAAAAGGCCTCTGCTCGATGTGCACGTGCACCTGCCCGTGGCCTCGCTCAGAAGCTAGCATGCGGCTGCCCTCTCCAACAGCAACCGCACTTGCCCGTTGGCCTCTGCTCGACGAGCCCTCCGGCAGTCCGGCAGCATCGGCTGCCTCCCATCCCCGTGCTCCAGCAGCAGGCGTTGCCATAGCCCTCTGGCCCTCATGCAGCAGGCGCTGCTGGGCAGCTGGAGGTCACGGCCGCCCACGCTACCCGATTCATAGTGAGGGGTTGACAAAATCACATTTTCATAGTGGTTCATGGACAAAAAAAAAACTAATTATATTCAAGACCCATATCTGTCACTTGGATTGAATCAGATCATGTATTATCTTTTTGTCATGCTGCACCTGCAGACCTAGGTTACAAGGCTTATACGTGGGAAATGGCTCGGTTATTTTCTTGTAGACATACGAGGTTAAGGCTCATGAATTGATGGCTCACTTGCCTCTTTCATTGGTTCCGCTGCTGGACCTGATATATTGCCAATTGCTAGAAAATAGATATCAAATTGAAAGAACTTTGCAACACGACTTTTATTAGGATGTCAGTAAAGTTTTTTCAAAGACCATTATTTTCTATTATCAACTATCCCTTTTATAAATTCTAATTTTTGATATTTTATTCCCGATGCCATCTGTTTTATCAGTTCCGGCTCTTTTGGTATAATCTGAATCCACTAAGTAATAAAAGTCCAATGACCATTATAAATAGATTGTTCATCAAACTAGGTTCAATTTATTACAGCTTAACTCAGTTCCATTTACGTCTACGATGAACTTTAATTGGTGATGATTTCGGCTAATTTTTTATTTGGTGATGATTTAGGCTAATTTTTTTAGTAAAAAAATACACATTTCAATAAAATAGAGGAAGGCGGCAGATTGGATTCGGCTTCCTATCAGTGCCCGTCACCTGTGACTTGTTCGAGTGAACAGAGGTGAGCTGTGGGCAGCCGATGTTTTCAGCCCATCTAGACGGATTTCCCTGATCTCCCCAACCAAACCAGAAGGAAAAATCTATCGCGCGCCGTAGAGCGCGACACCATCGGATGATATTACAAATATGATATTACAATGTTAGGTAGAGATAAGCACGTAGGCAGTTGGAAAGACAATTGTGTGCTGGAGCAGATTGAATATTTGGCGATGGAAGATCATGCCTAATTTTGGTTAGATTCGACCTGTTTAGGACCAAGCATTGGTGCAATTGCTAAAGTATTTATGCAAACCTGTTGGTCTAGCATTATACGGAAACCCTGCTGTCTGCACCAGTGGACCGCCGGAAACCCTGCTGTCTGCACCAGTGGACCGCCTTACGTGCTACGGAAACCCTGCCTTTGTAGGATGTCCATGGCCTCTGGAGTTACCGTCATTACTGCTTTATTGTTGTAACATTTGGAAATCTCGGAATGCCAAGGTTTTCGATGATGTTGATCTTCCACTGGCTATGTGTGCTGACGTGCTGCAGTGCAGATATCGCCCTCTGGTTGCACGGTGCTTCTGGTCCTGTCTGTATCTAATTTTTTGCCACTATTAGGGGGGTGAGTGGCACCAGATTTGCCACTATGTGAGAGGAGTGAACGCGTGAGGGGTTAAGTGAACATGGTAAAAAATTAAATGTCCCGCCTATAGAGGCACTCTTAGAGCTTGGAGTGATCACGGTTTAACTTTGTCCGTAATGTAGGTGTCTTTCCTGCCCCTTTTCTGAGTTTGACCTCCTCTCGCAAATCTTGTATGGCACATTTGCATATTGAAGTACAATGTTCAGATCGGCCATTTCCCTGTTGTGGTTCAGGGTAAAAAAAAGACATGGCAAAGTGGAGTTTCCAGCATCGTGATTGTGATTATGTTGGCTTCTAGCAGAGCTACTATATCTAGTGGACTAGTGGTTTCTTTTCTGCTGGCCAGTTTTATCACGAAAACTGCAAGTCATTCTGGTTTGTCCTTTGTGGTTGTTCTTGTCAAAGTTTTCCTACCTATCAGTTTATACAATCAAATACTGTGTTCCAGTTTAATATGTAAGGCATATTTCAATCACTGTTCAGTTTATGATTGACACAGCTAATGAAACTAAAATTATGATGAACATCTGTCATTTTCTTTCCTGAACAATTAATCTGCTACAGACTACCTCTTCATCTCTTCCTGTTAGTGTTCATGGCATGAACAATTAGTTTGCATTACCTTGAGATTGTCCTTTCTTTTCTCATTCATAGCAGAATTTTTATACACAGATTGTCATTTTTATTGTTGTCCTAAAAACTCCTATTCCGTAGATATGACAAGATGTTGTCACCGGTGCTGCCAATGTCAGAGAATGGCATCACTGCTAACACAAACCCGTTACAAATGTTTAATTCCTTAGGAGGCAATGCTGGACACCAGAACACCTATCTTCATGCTCCATAGCTGGAACATCAGCAGTCAGCACACAAACTTGGTGCCAACCAAGTTGTTTTTGTCCAAAGCTGTACAGAGGAAAATGGCAATTTGCTTGGGGTAGCTCTGAAAACCGTACCACTGGTACTATGTCGTCGCTGCAGCAAGCAAAAGCATCGCCTGCCTAGCTGTAGTGCAAATGGTAGATGCATCTTGTGTGGGAGGATTTTATGGATCAACAAATTCATGTGTGCCCAGCCCAACTGATTGATAGGATGACGTTTCAGACTTGCAGAGGGATGGGTCTCTTGTTGCAAGAACAAATAATCTTGCTGCTCGTATTTTCAGTGGAAATGCAGAAGCTATGTTGTGTGATTTCTGTAAAATCGGATGTGGCTCTCTTATCTTAGGAAAAAAAATGCTTGTCCGTTGTATGTCCAGGGAAGTAGATTTTTCGGCTTGGATCGTTTATGGTAGCCAGTGAAAGTGCTCGTCTTGCAACTTGCAAGCAAGATGCTGAGACTCAGATGGTGCAACTTGTTCAGCTCATTGTTGCATTTGTATATGTTCAGCTTGCAGATGCTCAGTCTCAGAGCGCTTCTTGATTTCTAATTTTCTACGGGACAAGGCAGTGGAGCAAACAAAGCAGAGCAGCAGCGCCTTCTTCTGGAATTCGTGTTGTTGCTCTGAACCTCTGAATTCTGAATGCTTAAAAGCTTCAGCCAAGCTACAGGTTCTGTTGCTTCCCTTCTGAACCGATCGGAGATCAGATAAGAGGAGGACCGACATCGTGATGAGGGCAGCACGAATGCTCTCGCTGCATGGATGGCGCTTGTCTTCCTCTCGTTCTTCTCTATGGTGGCAGCGTATTTTTCTACTAGCAACAAAATTCTCGGCCAGTGGTATCTTATCCACAACTACTAGAAAGTAGAATCCCCATCATGGGATGGAATATGTACACAGTAACGTATTTCCACGACCTTCTCATTCCGGTACAGTGACAGCAGCAATCTTTTCTTGTCCCATCTTAAAAAAGAAAGAATCTCAGTGTAATATCCTCGAAAAAATGACAAATCATCCAATGGAGAGCACAGCTACACAATGCTATTATCAACATATCCACTATGTGAAACAAAACAAACATGAAAAATAATATTGCGGCAGTTATATTCTAGATCCAAAACTCATAGGACCAATAGGGGGAAAGACAACCTCGCACTGTATAATATCTTTTTTTCCACAATTTCAAGTGTTGAAATATGCAATGCATACTTGGAACATTCTAGAAAATTGGAGAGAATGCTGAGTCATAGTTGCCATGCTTCATAGTGAAGTGCAGAATACTCTAGAACTAGATATTTTAGCATGGTAGAAATATAAGAAACTAGATAAGGATGAGGAGGGTTCTAGAGTTAGGATATTTTGTATGGAAAAGTGTGTAAGTTGCACATGATAACACCACAATGATCATGAGCACCTACAAATAAAGGTGCTCCCCTTCCTCCTAGCCATACCATGGCATAGAGTGGCATGTGAGCTATATATGAAGAAATGGCAAGGTTGTCATGTAGTGTAGTAGTGTCATAGCTCATTGTTTTTAGGAGATGGAATCACACCAAATAGTAGCAGTATGTTTGATGTCTTTGGAGAAATTTTGGTACGGGGAATAAGACAGGATACTCCCTGCAGATTTTGTCCAGCAAAACTCATGAAGAGTTCGGTAGTAAATCATGCAAAATGCTTGCAGCCCAGAAACCCTTAAATTTGCCACCGGAAGTCAGTAACTAAAGCGCTTCCCATAATAGGTTGGACCCATGTCAATTAATGCTCCAGAAACATATTAGTCTTGCAGCACATTAATCTCTGGTGGCATTTCCTCAAGTTAATAATCAATATCTTCCTTATGGTGACGATAGCACACTTTATTAACTGAGCACACTACATAATACTAGGCAATTTTTATTATCTAGTCTTGGTCTTTAGGAAGTGGAGTCAGCAGCGTCACTTAACTTGTTCTCCTCGGGAGGTGTCTGGAGTTTTAGTGTCATAATGGCCATTAGGTTCAGCCACTAAGACCTTTGTTTACTGATCTATAAATAAGATAACAAGATGAACCAAAAATTGCATCTTGCAGCACCATTATCGCGCGTGTGTTCTTGACTCAAGTGAGTCGAGAACTTACAATAACTTATTTAAAATACATTCTTTGTTGCAGTTGTCAAGGTTCTATGTTTAGGTGTAGTTCATAGGAAGCTCACTTGGGACTCAAGTTCATTTCTTGGTGTGAAGAGCAATGTCAAATTAAAAGAGATCATCCCACAGAAAAGTTTTGCACATTTCTTGAAAAAAGCAATTGCACTGTAGCAAAACTAAGAGAGTATTCTCATAATTGGGCTGATGCTATGATAGGAGAATATTTAATGTCTCTTGTGTCCTTTGATCATAGTCAAATGAGGAGCAAGCTGAGAGATTCAGGTTTAACATGGCCATTCCATGAGAATTCGGTGCACATATATGACAACATGCCAAGTTTGCTGCAGAAGATTCTTGATTGGGACAAATCAAAGAATTGCAGGGAGCAAAACATATCTGACTTCTTTAGCTATGTCATAGTCCTAGGAATTTCTACAAGCATTATAAGGATATGCCTAAGGAGCTCAAGATAATTAACAGAATACAAGTTCCGCTTTTTCATAGATGTATAGCAGCATTAACATCTTCTTTTATAGGTTATACTCAATCATTAGAGGGCTCTAATCTTACATATTGAGAAATGGACACCAAATTTCTAGACAAAGGTGTATGAGATAATCGGTAAATTAACTACATATCCCTTTGGTTCTAAGGTTTGCCTCTGCATTTTCTGACTGCAGTCTTCAATTGGCAGGCTGGACTTGATCTTCCTATATCTTCGAGTACCGCAATATACCCTATCCGTGCATGCTTCTTTCTTGAGCACTCTCTAAGTAGCTCTATAACAACAATTCATGCTTTCATGTTCCTTTAGATGGAACTGCTGCATGAAAATAGCAGTGTCCAATCATAGGATGGGGTGGTCCATATCAAACAATAATAATTATAATACATATGTACAGGGATAAGATGTAATACAGAGCATATCTTGTAAAATAGAACATGGAAAAACAAGTAAAAATGAAGTACCAAATGGAATCTGCATGTTTGCAACGGGAAGGATTCATTTAGGACGCCTAGTAATTTAAAATACATGTCATGGATGTAAATACAAAACCTCACAATTTTTCAGTGAAATGGTTAGAATCCATCCCAAGATGTTGCTTTGGAGTGAACCCAAGATGTTGCTTTGGAGTGAAGAAAGAGATAATAGATCCTTGGCACATCATAAGCAAGGATCAGGTTCTCCACCCTAGATGAAAAGCAGGGATATGTAGATCTAGATAGAGTTCCTAGGTTAAATGAGTGAACAATTAAGCCTTCAGTCCAAAATAAATTAAGCCTTCCGTCCAAAACATGTAGTATATTTTAGAAGCTTGGAAGTTCCACATATATACCCTTGTAAAAGTATCAAAAGAGAGGTTCTCAATTAAGGCAAAGTGTCAAACATCCAATCACTAATTTGTAAACAATCCTGCAGACTGAAGGAATTCTTGTTCTTTTTATCAATTAAACCGAAGGAACCAAATACTCAGACAAATCTTATATTGATGCAAGGAACCAACGGTCCAAATCCAATCAATGATTAAGTAGAATATGCTTTACTTTAGTAGTTAATACCATAATTACTTCCTTTATTACTGGTTTCTTGTTTCCAAGAAAGTGTAGCATTAAATTAGAATGTCAAGACAATAGATGTCTTCTCGTTCCTTCTACCTCAGTCTTTTTTCCTTGTTAGTTTTGAGATGAATCCGTTGCTATCTTACCCTTGACTCACCCTTCTCTGATGTGGTTCAAGCAACATTCACACCCCGAAGCCTAAGTATCTGGTGTTTTATGTTTTTGCAGGGATCTCTGTTGCTTGTACGCCTGAAGATGAGTCACGCTTTGCAACTGCCGAGTACTGAGGATTGGGGGACGTCATGAATGGGAAAGTGGTCCTGTTTCTACCGAACATGTGCATTATCTGTTGTTTCTTTGTAATGCCTTTTGTAACATCAAAGTTTGACAGACTACGGTTGAGTTATCTGTGCTGGATATTTTTTTGAGGTAGTCACCAGCAGCTACAAAAGATTGTCAGGCTACGGTTGAGTTATCTGTGCTGGATATTGTTGTGAGGTAGCCACCAGCAGCTGCCAAAGATTGTCAGGCTACGGTTTAAAAACTGGGTGATTAGTAGGAATAGTAGGATTCGGTCATCTATGCTGGATATTTTTGTGAGGTAGCCACCAGCAGCTACCAAAGTTTGTCAGGCTACGATTTAAAAACTGGGGCATTGTAGGCTTCGGTCGAGTTATCTGCGCTGGATCTTTTTGTGAGGTAGCCACCAGCAGCTATCAAAGTTTGTTAGCTATAGATAAGTTTTCACTTGGTTTTAATTTCTCATGACCAGATGTATGGGGATTTTTTTTTCCTCTTAAAGTGTGGCATGGTGTCAAGTGTATGTTGCCAATTCCCCATATCATATACGCAATTTAAATCTGGGACGATGGCATCTCCACTAGCTATTGCCACCAGCAACTTTGTTCTGCATGGTCCAGTCTTTACTACCTCCTTTTGTCTGTGTATAGGACGTATACATGTGCACGCAAATTGCCCTACCCTTTTTCTTCCCCTTGAGTCTGTCTCTCGCCTTATTAGGGATCCGGCACGGCGATCATCAGTAAAATGTTAGTGGATATTTGATATTGTTTGGGGTCGTTTGATATGAAATGGAATGCTGTAAGGGTTCACGCGTGACTCCATTAACCACTGAATCCATTTGCGCGCGCTCTTGTATTCAGGAGTGCACGTGTTTTAGAAAATAAACATAGATTTTATATTTTTAGAAGAGTACTCTTTATAGAACACACGTTAATAGGTGGCAAAGCCACTTAATTCGTCTCAATACATTATTATTGTGTCAAAGTACAAATTCAACCGGAAGAAACTACCATTTTGCCTATAAATGCAAAACATGTGGACTGCAATTAGGCCCTCGCGCTAAGCCAGTCATCGTGTTGCCGGAGGGCGATGGGAGCCAGGCGGCACAGTGATGGGCTGGGCAAGTGCTACTTCAACCTTGAGAACTTGGAAGTAAAAGCATAATACCTGTTCCACCAGGATGCAAATTTTTCATAATTCAATCACTTGATTTAACAAGCATGTGAAAAGAAAAGGATTGGTCGGTGTCACTGTCATGATTTTTCAACCCTACACAAACAAAGTGTGAAAAAACTCAAAAACTCTTATAGTGGCATACTGGCATGCAAGAAGTATAAGTACCTTGATGAGCATTCTAATTTCATCGAACACTAACCAATTATGGTAATTCAATCACCCGGTTTAGCAAGAACGTGAGAAGAAAAATGTTGGTTGGTGACATAAATTTTCAGCTCTGTATAAACAGTGCGAAAATCAGAAAAACTCATAATGGCAAGCTAGAAGTATATTTTAATGAGCATTATATTTTCAACACACACTTTCTTAAAAAATAATTCTCCGAAATGATTTGAGTGCAAGCACACTTACTGTTACTACCGAGCAATTCGTCTGCTTTCAGTAGACATGAATTGTGTGGCTGCTGGCAGCTACGCTAAGGACGTGCGTTTCATTCCGAAGACTGATCATACACATTTCTCTAGAAAGTACAATACTTTGATTTCAAAAAAGAAGCTTAACTAAAACACAGGCTAATCGTAACAGTTGAAATATTTTACCTCTTCATCTGCCTGCAAAAATACCCTCAAGACTTTACTTTGCTTGAGTTCAGGGTGTGAAGCTATGAAGCTATCCTGTTAGTGAATAAGTCCAAAGCTTGGTGCCACAATTCAATGAACTCCTTGCTAAACCTGAATTTCTCTGTCCACAGATTATTAGCACAATTGTTCAGCCACCCAGAGATTTCCTGTCCCAAAGAGATTAAATGAAAAAATAATTTGGGATCTTACCAATAGCATTCTTCTCTGGAAGGGGAGGCATAAAAATGCCTTTCTACCTCTCAGCAAGGCTATCATGCAACCATTCAAAATCACATAGCGTCGATTAACAATTTTCTCTGGTCCTCAAATTCAGGCAAGTTGGTCTACACAAACAAATGTGTGGCAAATCAACAAGTGTTCGAGGTCAAAAAAATGCCACATGTCTGTACAAGAAAATACCCGCGCGTGCACGGGCTATATGTTGATATGATAATAATTAAAATGTTGCTATAGGAGCAAGAAAAAGTCAAATAAATAGCCGACGTGCATAGATTCAATCTTAACTTCCATGCGTTGAACGGGTGCTGCAGCACTCTGCTATTGCATGACAGTAGGGAACAAGGTGAAATTCCTAGCAGCCACTACCAGCAACAGTAGCTTTGCCGTGTGTCCACGGCACACAGCGAAGCCCAAAAAACACTCGGCAAAGGTTTTGCCGAGTGTTACACTCGGCAAATAGCACACGGCATCCACAGTGCTGGCAAAGGTTTCTTTCCTGAGTGTTTTTTATTGGGCACTCGGTAAAGACTTCGCCGAGTGCTAAAATCGACGCTTGGCAAAAAAAAAGCAACGTGACGACGCAAAGATAGACTTTGTTTGCTTTTTTTAAGAATTTAAAAACAAATCGGCCACACGTTCGTGGTCGTATTTTCCAAACAAGATGTTTGAAATTTCTTTTCACCTAGGTAAGGCCTAACATTGGACTAAATAACATGAATATCATTTTTCTACTCATTTTATTCTATTATTTGAATCACTTACAGTTCAAATTTGACTTATACCAAAAAATTCCTAGAAATACAATAAATTAATTAAATATAGCAAACAGATCCAGAGATATACCAAATTTTAACATGGAATACCACATGTTGTATGTTGAGAGTAGAAAAAGTTTCAAGGTTAGAAAAGAAAAAAATAAAATTATTTGCCGAGTGCCAAGATATACACTCAGCAAACATATTAACGGATGGACACATGGCACGTTCTTTGTCGAGTGCCTCCCTTTGCCGAGTGTTTTTTTTCTCTTTTGCCGAGTGCCAAACTTTGCCGAGTGTTTTTTCCCTCTTTTTGCCAAGTGTATTTGTTTTCCGAGTGTTTCCACTAATGGACACTCGGCAAACATACTAACGGATGTCCACGTGGCGGTTCTTTGCCGAGTGCCTCACTGAGTGTTTTTTTTCTCGTTTGCCGAGTGCCAAACTTTGCCGAGTGTTTTTTTCCTTTTTTTGCCGAGTGTAAATATTTTGTCGAGTATTTTCTGTTAGCACTCGGCAAATATCTTCTTTGCCGAGTGCCTGATAGAATGTACTCGGCAAACATTTTAGCGCTCGGCAAACACCCAGTTTCCGGTAGTGAGCCAGACAGAATTGATGAACACAGAAGAATGTTGAGAACGTGCTACTGTAGTATCAGAATCACAGGCATCGCAAATACAGAATAGAAAATTGCAAGAAAGTTAACTTGAATACTGGAACAAGCATAGTAGATAGTTAAGGGATAAGGTCCTATTGCATCAAACAATCGCTTCATATTGCAGAGCTCACAATGGAGAATTAAGATCTATGAGTAATTAAGCTAGCATGCTTATGCAAGGCCATCAAAGCAAAACTCATCATATCTTATGTTAGCTGTTCCCATAAGAAGGCACCATTTCCGAAATCAGATCAAGTTTTTTTAACCCTAGCTATTTCTAGTAGTACAATATAAAGTAAGAGTAAGATCAATTACAAATTTTATTGCGAGGAAGCTCAAAAGGTTCAGTGGATGTTTGTCATTAGTCGCAGGCTCAAATCTTTACATATATGCACCAATTTGCTTGCGAAAAGTCATTAGAGATACCAGCTACATCCATATCAGAAGCTCCAATTAGTACGACTGGCTAACAAAACCCTATTCCAGTAGAACTTTAAGCAGGCAATGATCAAAATGTGAATCCAGAATCTATAACATAATACTAAATAGTAGGGGTTGCAAGCATTCTATTTATCATGGAACTGACATGAGCAAGAACATCTACCAGCTGAAAGCCTCCAAATGCCATTTTGATACATGATGTTTCAAGCCCTACATCAAGAAGAAACTGGGACGGTCCGGAGGAATGCAAACTTTGCAAGGAAAAAGAGGATGCTGATCACCTCATTTTCTGATGCCCCTTGGCATCCTTTATATGGTGTTGGGTCAGAGATAGCCTAGGATGCAACTTTATCCCTGTTGACCTTAGTGATTTCGCAGAGCATAGGCTAAATGGGTCCTTGGGGGTGGGAGTGGAGATAACTTGATGCTTTTTCTTCTGGCGGGTGTGAGCTGGGCGATATGGCGCACTAGGAATGATTGGGTCTTCTCCAATATCCTTTTGACTAACCCCAAAGCTCTGGCTTATAAATCCATTGGTTTTCTGCAGCATTGGAGCAGGATGGCATCCGTGGAGGGGCGAGCAAAGCGGGAAGATTTGTTGCAGAAGCTAATACAAGGGTTGGAGGGAATCTGACCATCGCTGATGGTGAGGTGATCTTCTGAAGACATTAACCAGGAGACAGCGGGTGGGAGCTGGAGGCAAACAAGAGGATGTTTTTCTTTTGTTTCAGTGACCTGTTGCTGGAAGTGAGATTGAGTAGCGGTGGCTAATCAAGTCCCTGGGTTTGTTCCCTAGCTTCTGTAAGCGTTGCTTAGTTTTCACTTTTATGTGGTAGGAAGTAATTCTGATGATGATTCGCTTGAAATGTAATAGGGCTATATTCTTGTAAAGCTGGTATCCCCAGCAAAACGGTTGCTTTGCTTTCAATATAAGCAGGGCCAAGGGCCTTTGGTCTAAAAAATTTGGAAAAAATGACCATCCGATTAGTATACTATCATCATATCCTACTCGAAGAAGATGACCAATTTCTTGGTTCTGGTATGAAACATACAATATCATAAGTTGTGGGTGTTACCATTTTCTGTCGAACACCTTGCAGGGGAGTGGAGACATGGCTGTGCCATGATTTTCATTTGCTTGCAAGCGTCCTTGCAAGCTTCAGCCATATCACTCATACAGGTTGCTCATTAAATTAGTTAATATAATATAGAATTGTTGTCATAGGTTGTTAAAGATGGATCATAGAGCATGGCATGCTCTATGGTATACGGAGACATTCGCATACATTCATGTCAGATGTATCAAAGTTTGTGGAGGCTGCGAAGAAGCACGCTCACATTTGCAAGATAAAGCAAATACGTTGTCCATGTTTTGACTGTAGCAACAATACTGTATGGGAGAATACTGATGTCATCAAGAGACATTTGATAAAGCAAGATTTTGAGGATAGGTACACAATTTGGTCCCACCATGGTGAGGCAAGAGGTACTTTCAACAACATAGACATCGATACTGGCTCTGATGAAGTGGGTGGTGATGATGCAAACGAAAATGATCATGTTATGATAGATGATGATTATGACCGTGGAGATCAAAATGGTGATCAAACATATGCGCGTGTGGAACCACAGGTGGACGAGGAATGTGATGTTGATATGGAGGACATATTGTGCCACATTGAACCAGACGTGTTGCTAGGGAGTGTTAAAGGGTTAGAGAATTTCGACACACTCAAGAAGGCAGCAAAGGACCGTATGTATGAGGGATGTGGGGAGGAGTGGACAGTGTTGCGTTTCGTCATTCATCTTCTGATCCTGATGAAGGCTAAATTCGGCTGGTCAGACAATAGTTTCAATGATCTCCTTACTGTGCTGGGTAAGTTGCTCCCAACACCTAACTTTGTACCAAAAAAACACATACAAAGCAAAGAAGATTATCAATCCATTGAAGATACATGTGCAAAGAATACACGCATGCATGAACCACTGTATATTGTACAGCGGTGAGTACGCAGCATTGGAAAATTGTCCAAATTGCGATGCTAGCCGTTACAAAAGTAATACCGATTTCTGTGAGGACCGTGATGGTTCATCAGATATAAGAGGAAGAAGGGTGCAAAGAAAATTGCTGGTGCACACAAAGATATCAAAAAGCTAAATCTGCAAGATTGAACGGATATACATACCATTGTGTAACAATCTGGATCCAAATTGCATCGTTTAATGAAAGAAACAACAGCTGCTGGATTCTGACTTGGTAGAATTTCTAGAACATCACCAACTTGGTATCTGATGGCCTATCATGGCACAAACAACAATCTTTCAATCTTGTTCACAAGAAGCAAACCAATACCATCTGGCCAAAAGAAAACAAAGAACATACAGAACATGTATCTTTCAATTCGAAGTGGCGGACATCTGTTTCAGAGTCCTCCTTTGTCAAACGTTGATTTGTTAGCAATGTCATCAACAACAGACATCGATAAAATAAAGATGGATATACTAAATTACCACACACCTGTTGCACCATCAATTTATCTTAGTCACAACACAAGTAGAGAATGAACAATAGATTGTCCTGTTGTTTGTTATACTACAGCCTCAAACTATTCTTCAGTATTTTCACTCAGTTGCAATTATTTAGTTCTTTTTTGCTATTTTTCATTTTATATAGATCAAAATCCAGTCCTTAGACACTTTCAACCACTGATGGATGTGTACAGGAGATGAAATTTTCTGAGGAGCAATAATTCAGCAACCTAATACATACAGAAATATACACAGAAATATTTATAACTAGGTGCCTTTATCAAAAAATAATATGTAGGTGCAGAAGATTCCCCAACCAATGTATATCCGCGTCTAGAATTGCTAGATTGACTTCATCTATAAATGAGTAATAAGAATAAAATAAAAATACCTAAACTGTTTAAGCTCATGGAGAGGATACAGAAGATACTAAGTGTAACATGTATTGTGGCTCTCCATCATTATGGAACTTCAGAGCAGGGGACATAGAGCGTGCTCTCTCAATTAATCTCTTGGAGTCTGGTAATAGAAATGTTAGAATCTTTGGGAAGAAATGTTACTCGACAGTTTACAGATTGCAGGTGAATATTATCAAGATTGAGACCTCATACCTGAAATGTCAGGGAGCTGAGTAACAGATGACTTCGACCTTTGCATCCCCAAAGCATCCAAATTGGGATGAATGATATCTGATATTCTAGGTAACAGTGATGGATTTGTTTCATTCAGTGATTTTCACAAAGACTGCAACCATGGATCTAGAGCTCCTTCATATCTGGTATAAAGAAACAAAATTATCTTAGTATATATCTTTGATGAATTGCTCTCCAACCCAAAGAAAAAAAATCTTAAAATTTCAGTAAAAAAAAATATATGACACGTGACTTCTCCAAAGCTTACTTGTGAACATAGAAACAATATCAAGTGGAAAAAAATGGTAGATATCAAAATCATACCCTGCAGGATTCTGATCGTCCCCTAAACCTTTCTCTATGATTCGCTTTGCACCAAGATCTAAAAGCCTCTAATCGAGCTTCTTTGCAGGAAACTGCAGTGCAAACACAACAGTGGAGAGGGAATTAAAAACAAAGAAGGTATAATTTAAAAGCAACACACGTTTTAGCACAATAGCAGCTTAATTGTAAGGTCCTGGTTAGAAGAGACTAGTCACATTGTACTTCCGGTAGCCTGAATCCCCAAGCCCAAACACGGCACCCAGATGCTTCTGAAGAAGGTACCTCCAAAAACCCTGCCACATGGAAACCCCCAAACCAAAATCGTGATCAGCAAACGGATTGCCTAGATGAAAACCGCTGAATGAAAAAATAGCATTCCAATGTCCCCTGCTACCTTCATGGAGTCCAGGGGATCGCCCTGCCCCATGGTGGACCCCTGCTAAGTAATTTTCTGGTGGAGATGGTTGGGCAGTTGTTTGGCTGGGACATGAGACTTGACGAAAATTCTCCAGGTTCGTGACATGGTGGGCCAACAACAGGACGGATAATCAGAAGGCTCAAAGCAGCTGGTGGGCCAAGTGTGTGTACGCACGCGCAGGCCCAATCATCCTATGGGCCTCACAAGGCTCTGCTAGTGCGCGCGCGTGTGTGTGAGAGAGAGGAGAGATGGGAAGGAAGGAAAGGAATACGTGTCCGGGCGTTGAGCCGTGAGAATCCCGGACCCGAGCACGGGCGCCACCATTACTGCGCAACCCAACTCTCCACCCACCTCTCCAATCCTTGTTGCATTGAAGCGGGGTCGGGCCCGAATCCGCCGATGAGGGGAGGAGGAGGAGGAGCGATGGCGAGGCTGGCAGTGGCCACGAGGGCCTTCTCCGCCTCGGCCTCCGCCGGCGCCGGCGGCGTGGCCATGGTGCAGGGCGCGTCCCGGGGGATCGGCCTCGAGTTCGTGAGTCCTCCGCCTAGCGCCTGCTCCTATGCCCGTCCCCATTTCGCGCCTTCTCCGCATCCGCCCCCCCGTCCCTTTCCCATCCGTATCCGCGATTCGCTCCGATTGATTCGCTTGGGTGCTGGCAAATCCGGTGCTGGTGCAGGTGCGGCAGCTGCTGCGGAGAAGCGACCAGGGCCGCGTCGTCGCCACGTGCCGCGCGCCGGGGTCCGCCGCGGAGCTCCAGAAGCTCAAGGAGGAGCACGCGCCGGGGCGCCTCACCGTCCTGCCGATCGACGTCACCGACGAGGGCACCATAGAGGTAGGTACAGACACATTGGTGCTTCTCGGCATTGCTGCAGACAGGGGAAATTTGTTTGGTTCATAGAGTAGTCAGGCGGAGTGCTCCTGAATAAACAGTTCTATCTGTCATGAACACAACCTGATGAAGTTTACTGGCACATCGCCCACTGATTCTGCTTAATTGTGCTGTTCGTAGTGCTAGTAAAACGCAGGCTATTGTGCAAAATTTGATTCTTCCATTGCAGGCCGCCGCTGCCTCGATTGGGGAGACCCACGGTTCTCTTGACCTGCTGATCAATTCCACTGGCATCCTTTCCATCCCAAACGTGATACAACCAGGTGGATTCTCTCCCTCGATCACATTTCACACAACATTCAGAAGTCAGCAAGCATCAATTCCCTAGTTACTCATCTGAAACCGAATTTCTTGTGTCCCCTGTCACAGAGACTACATTGAGCAAAGTTCAGAAATCATCTCTGCTGCTGGCCTATGAGGTCAATGCAGTCGGCCCTATCTTAGTGATCAAGGTGAAACTCATTGCTTCATTTCAATTCTTTCCGTCTCTTGTGGTGGTATCAACATTCTGCTTGCCAGTCATTGCGACACTACTAATGCTGGAGTCTGAATCGATCCTCTTTTTTGCCAGCACATGTGGCCGTTACTGAAGGCTGGTGGTCGCTCCGAGACCGGGAGAGGATTCTCATTGGTTGCAAACATGAGCGCTAGAGTCAGTTCCATAGGGGACAATGGTCTAGGAGGCTGGCATGCATACAGAGCTTCTAAAACTGCGCTTAATCAGTGTATGTGAACACCAAGAAGTTCCCCTGTTCTCAGTTTATTTTTCGAGAATACGCAGGAGAGCTGCGTATCTTTGTATTAAGAAGAAGAGAATAGTTCAAATTACAACGCGGGCCTCCCGGGCACACGCACACGGTTCTCAGTTTATCACTATCTGTCTTGAGTAACCTAGTGCTTGTGCAGCTGTTAAAATCCATCTGTCATGATTTGCTTCCTGAAGTTCGTTGCTCATGTCATGCAGTGACGAAGACTGTGTCAGTGGAGTTTGGAAGGAAGGACAACATTGCCTGCATTCTGCTACATCCAGGAACTGTGGACACTGACCTCTCACGGCCATTTCAGAAGAATGTCCCCAAGGATAAGCTCTTCACGAGAGAGTTCTCCGTGCAGAAGCTCCTCTCCATCATTGACAACGTCAAGAAAAGTGACAACGGCAAGTTCTTCGCATGGGATGGGGAAGAAATTCCTTGGTGATGGTAATCACACATTCACCCATTTCAGTCTACAGCACAGTAGTCAACACCAGCCTTGATTTTAACTCGACAGTGTTTTCCTTTCTTTTCTTTTTTTGAAAACATTACTGGCAGGAGCACTGCCTTTCATTTAAGAAGTAGAATTCGAATTACAAATGTTTGAAGATTACATAAGAGCGAGTAGTGTTTTCCTTTCTCATTCGCTCTGAGCTACATAGAAATGACGGGATGTTTGCTGATGACACAAATTTTATCGATGTCCTTTGCTTATTAAAGGTTTTCATGCTAATGATCCATTAGTTATCGCCGTCTGTATCACGTACCCTGAATTTCATTCCGACGTATCCTGGAGGCTATGTTGCACCTTAGTCTTGATTACATTTGAACCCACAAAAAAAAATTACATTCACCCTAGTTTTATTTCACGCACGCTGATATTTTTGTATGCACACGTCCTTATCATTTGCTACAACATTTCCAGTATTCGGGGCTGATGTTTTCTTGACCAGTGGTTTTTTAGCGCCTAAAATTGCACGAAATTGAACTTGAAATTGTGGCATCATTATTTTTCAGATATGCACGCGGTTATTTTCCGATGATCCAAAAGAGAAATCAACGACAATGATATTTGAAAGAGCCACAGAAGAGGGAAAAAACTCCGTTTTAGCCGCCAGCAAAGACCACTGTTCTTACCGTGCGCAAGCTAGCGTAGCAGAACTGCAGAACATGGACCTCTTCGTCGTCCCCCTTATCTTGCTCACTGCTGCTGCTGTGCCCACCACCGTCGCCAATGGTGGCGGTCGTTGTAACCATTGGTGCAACAGCTTCTTCGTTCCATACCCATTTGGCTTCTCGGGGGACTGCCCCATCCTCCTGGCCTGCAACGCCACCACCTCGACGCCGCTCCTCCCAGACAGCAGCACCGGGGCGGCGCCGTACCCCATCCTCTCGTTCAACTCAACCGCCTCCACTTTTATGCCCATCCTCTCGTTCAACTCAACCGCCTCCACTTTTATGGTCGCCCTTGCTCCGTCCTGCAACCGCGGCGTCACGCTCAGCGGTCCCCGCGTCATCAACGCCAGCGTTCACGGCGACTTCAACACCAGCTTTCCCGGCGTCGTCCACGCCAAGGCGTCGCTCAGCGGCGGCGGCGGCTACGGCTTCACCTCCCACACCGGTCTCTTCCTCCGCGATGGCTGCCGTGCACTGCTGCCCTCCATGTCCAACTGCACCGTCTCAGCAGACATCATGTCCATGCTGCTCCGCACGGCGCAGTGTGGCAACGACACCGCCTGGACGTGCGTTTACACGCCACCGCCGCCGCCGAACAGCTCTGCTGCATTGAGGGGCCAGGGCCAGTTCATGATGTTGGACGACGTGGATGCTGCTGGGTGCGTTGCGAACCTGCTGACGGCTATTGTGTACGGGGACACTCAGGGTGAGGTGCCGTCGATGGAGGTCGGCGTGGCGGAGCTGGGGTGGTGGCTCAACGGGACGTGTGAAGATGCTGCTGCTGACGGCGAGTGCGCTCACAACGCGACCTGCCACGACGTCAAGACGCCGAGCGGAGCGTGGGGTCACCGGTGCGCGTGCTCGGACGGGATGACCGGCGACGGCTTTGCCGGCGGCGTTGGGTGCCAATACGGTGAGTTCGTTCGCCATTTTTTGTTGTGCGGTCGTGTTTGATTCCTCGTGTGCCATCGAAAATTAACAATCCTGATGGATGGTTTGGGCCTACTTTGGGGAATCAAGGTGGCCTTCATGCGAAGCGGCAGTGGCCGGCAGTGGCCGCCGGAGTGGCCGCTGTCGCTTTGCTCATCATCGGCGTCCCGGTTTTGTTCTGCCTCTGGAAGCGGAAACGGCAGAAGCAGAACCCCACGGTCAAGATGTTGAAGGCAACCAACCAATCATCTAATGGCGGTGCGAGACTTTTCCGCGGTGTACCCGTGGATGACATCGAGCTAGAGGGGGTGACTGGGCCCCATCCATTCTCCTACGACGAGCTCGCCGCAGCCACCGGAAACTTCTCCGACGACCGGAGACTTGGGAGAGGAGGCTTCGGCTCCGTGTACGCTGGCTTCCTAACCGACGGGAACCACCGCGACGTCGCCGTGAAGAGGGTGTCGGAGACCTCGCGGCAGGGCTGGAAGGAGTTCGTCTCGGAGGTGAGGATCATCAGCCGGCTCCGGCACCGGAACCTCGTGCAGCTCCTCGGCTGGTGCCACGGCGGCGCCGGCGACGGCGATCTCCTCCTCGTCTACGAGCTGATGCACAACGGCAGCCTCGACGCGCACCTCTACGACCCGGAGGGCGTGCTGGCGTGGCCGGCGAGGTACGCCACCGCCCTCGGCGTCGGCGACGCGCTTCTGTACCTGCACCAGGAGGCCGAGCGGCGCGTGGTGCACCGCGATGTGAAGCCGAGCAACGTCATGCTGGACGCGTCCTTCACAGCGAAGCTCGGCGACTTCGGGCTCGCCAGGCTCATCGACGACGGCCGCCGCTCCCACACGACGGGCGTCGCCGGCACGATGGGGTACACGAAGAGCGACAAAGGCAAGTTCGTTCTTCGCATGGGATGGTCAAGAAATCTTCCCTTGCTGACTCTGGCGATTGTCATTTGTTCCAGTCAACAGCACTGCAGTGAACAGTTAGATTGATTTTCTGTTCAATCTATACGTGCTATCCCTGTTATCGACCATTCCACGTTATTGCTCCACATGCAAAACATGGCGATTAGTTTTTTCTTTTCCATTTCATTTTTCAGCTGCATAGAAATGATGTGAACGCATGTTCAATTTGCTGATGAGTGATGACGCGAATTTTACTGGAAAACCTTTATTTCTGGGAGTTTCCTCATTCATGATCCAGCATCAATCTGCATTTTTTTGACATGTGAAGGCGAGAACAGAAGTCAATAAGTGTGAATAAAATTGCGGTGTCAAAGTATCATTTGAATATGCACCTAACGCGCGTGCTGACATGGAATGTAGACAGATGATCTCAGCGAAACTGGAGAAGAGAGAAAAATACGTCGTAGCCACCAACAAAGACCGGTCACTCGTTGAAATGTGAGATTAAGCCAATCCCAGTGTACAGAGCACAGTTTCATGGCGAAGTCATCCAGGTTGAGAATTTGGTAAATGTAACTGCTAGGTTTCATGGCGATAAAACTACTCTCACATGTGATGAAATTCTTTCTCCTCTCTCCTCATAATATCCTTGCACGTCAACAAAATTTGCTGATGTGGCATATTATTTGATGGTCATGAAACTCTTGATGAAACCTCCACTAAGACCGACCTTATATCCAAAACGTCAACAATTTTGAAATATCTATAGGTATATCGCTCAAAGGATTCCTGGCCGGAGCCACCTGTGGCCTTGCATAGCGTGGCCGTTGAAGCGCAAGCCCACGTGCTTGCGTGCGGAAAAAAATTGTTGTTTGCCCGCCTACACTACCCCTGCCGCTGGGGGCCCGCACCAGCGGTCCCCGCTGCTGGGATCGGAGCCCCCTCCCTCCTCCGACGAGTGGCGCCTCCCTCCTCCGACGAGTGGCGCCTCCCTCCTCCTCCCTCCTCCAATGAGCCGTGCTGCCCTCTCCTCCCTCCCTTCACCGGCGAGCCGCCCCTCCCTCTCCTCCCTCCAACGGCTCACTCCGTTGGGGTGGCGTCGGTCGGACACCCACGCCTTTGGGACAGCCGGCTCGCTCCGCCGGGGTGGCGCCACCCAAGGCAGCCACGGCGGTCCACGGCGGCGGGCCTCTGTCGGGGTCGAGCCTGCCTGCGCCGCTAGGGTTGGGGCCGGTCGGCCTTGCCACCGTGGTGGAGCCAGCCAGCCACCTGCGCTGCTTGGTGCCGCCGTCTTGCTCCGTTGGGGTCACACCGGTCAAGGGAGCCACATCGTCCACCTTCATCGTCGCCAGGGCCGTGGCTAAGGTGGCCGCACGATCCAACCTGGCCGCGCCGTGCTTGCCTCCTCCACCATCAGGATGTTGCTTATACAGGCGTGGCGGAGTGCACCCTTCTTCCTAGTCTTACTTACGGACTACCAAGTACCATCGTTCTCCTTTTCCTATTCCCTAGCACAACCTTCTTCATCTTCACCGGCAGCCGCGGTGGGCTTGACAAAAAAAATAAAGGTGGACAAAAAGTATATTTCTAATATGAATCTAATGACGTCAACTTTGTGTCATAGAAAGTATATGTTAGTAAAGTAATTGTTGGTCAAGGTCAAAGGCTTTGCACTAAGGATACGAAATGAGCCTTATAATTTCAAATGAATGGATTTGTGAAAATGTGTCTATGACAACGGGTCTAGAACGTGTACACGATTTATAAAAGGTACCTTTTCTGCCTAAGTTGTAAAAATATTACTCCCTCGATTTTAGATTATAGATCGTTTTGATTTTTTAGTTTCATATTTTTTCTATGTATCTAGATATACTCTATGTTTATATTCATAATAAAATCTATGTATCTAGATATACTCTATGTTTATATTCATAATAAAATCTATGCAATTATAAAAACCAAAACGCTCTATAATTTGAAAATGGATGGAGTATATTTTATTCCTCTTTTTTAATTAATTGCCACGTCGACGGTAGCACATAATTAATGCTTATAATGGATTTATTTGGATTACTTTGACTGGGTTGTGCAGGCTTGGACCTGCTGAAATGATTGTACGGAACATGCGGTCTTCCATTTGCTACATGAGCAAGAAATTTTCATACATGATCGCAGGCTACAGGCTGCTACGAGAATATGCGCCACCTCGTCGTTGTCCTTTTCTTGCTTCTCGGTACTCCCCTCGCCGCCGCCGGTAGCGATGGCAGCGGTGGTTGCGATCGTCGGTGCGGTGGCAGTGGCACCGTCGTCCCCTACCCCTTCGGCTTCTCCGCCGACTGCCCGATCGTCCTTGCCTGCGACGCCTCCACCTCCACGGCTCTCCTCCCGCGTAGCACCGCGGCGGCGCCGTACCCCATCCGCTCGTTCAGCGCCACCTTCTCCACCTTCTCGGTCTCCATCGCGTCCTCGTGCAACCGGAGCGTCGGCGAGGCCAAGGCGTCGCTCTATGGCGCCGGCTACGGCGTCTCCAACCGCACCGGTCTCTTCCTCGCCGGCGGCTGCCGCACGCCGGGGGCCTCCAACTGCTCCATCTCCGCGAGCCTCGCGGCGTCACTGATCCGCTCGGCGGGGTGCCCCGCCGACGCCACCGACGCCACAGCCTGGACGTGTGTGGCCCAGCCGCTGGCGTACGGCTCCGACGCAGGGGCGAGGGGCAAGGGCTGGTTCCTCGACTGGGAGCACGTGGACTCTGCCGGGTGCAGGGGCGCGCTGACGGGCACGGTGTACGTGGAGCCGACGAAGGGGTCGCCGTCCCTGGATTTCGGCGTCGCGGAGATGGCCTGGTGGGTCAACGGGACGTGCTCCGACGCCACCGGCGGCGGACGGTGCGCGGCGAACGCGGCGTGCGACGACGTGCAGACGCCGAGCGGGGCGTGGGGCCACCAGTGCTACTGCTCCGGTGGGATGTCCGGTGACGGGTTCGCTGCCGGCGAGGGGTGCTACTACGCTTCCCCCGCAGTTGCCGGCGGCAAGCGGCTGCCGGCGGCGGCGATCGCCGGCATCATCGTTGCTGCCGCTTCCTTTGCATTCTTGCTCTCGATTTGTGTCTGCCTCCGGCTGCGGAAACGGCTGAAGACGAAGACCGGCAAGCAACGGCCGCAAGTAAGAGTTTTCCGCGGCAAACCAGTGGAAGACGACCTCGAGCTCGCGGAGGAGGTGACCGGGCCCCAGCGATCTC